>NC_068391.1:21759821-21992849 GCF_023724105.1 Carassius gibelio
CTTCATCAGTGCACTGAAACCCTCTGATCATAACTTTATAGTTTAAGAATAGATCTACATCACATCCTCTTCACCTTAGATGACGTCTTATTTAATCAATCAGCCAAAAGAGTAAAAACAGAAGAAACAAAGATGATGTAGATTCTGGAAGATCTTTCTCTGATCTCTGAAGTCTTGTGTATATATCTATAGCATCGACGGCCACTGCTTCGGCACTTTAGCAGTGATCGGTTTAAACACATAGACTAAATTACAAGACATGCATTTGTAATTCATTTTCATTAACAATGTGTTTTCTATATATAAATTCATTCACATATTCAGAGTAATGATCAGAGGATGACTTACTTCCGTTCTGGATGTGGTGAGAGTTTCTCCTGCTCCTTGACCCGTGTCTGATATTTAACCTCCTTTAACCTCATCATCAGGTGCATTAACAGCTGATCAGATTGATCTGATCTCATTCATCAAATCTTATCACAAGAGCAATCCAGAAGACGAGTGAGAGTGAAGTCTCTGATGACAGAACCTGGAATGAGTGTTTTATCAAAGACAGAAACGAGCACACAACAGCAGTAAAGATGTTGTCTTTATTGGATGTTTCAGTGGGATATAATCCAGTTAATGCATTGTTGGAAGACAAGTGATGATGATGATGAGGTTATGTGTAAAGGTGCTCTGCTGTCTGTGGCTTTGATTTCTTTACAGATGTCTGTGATCATGGCACACATCTGTGAAGACATCACTGAATAATTTGCATAATTAACGATGTCCTCAAGCAGTGATCAGAGCAGTAACAGGTCAGCAGTGTGAGAGAGGTGTCAGTATAACAGAGATAGCGCTGAGTGTGTGCATCACTCTTCATCTTCAGAGAGACGGTCACATCAGTTATCAGACGGAGATGACAAAAACAAAAAGACATTGTTGAGGGACTGATGGAGAGACCAGTGTGGATAAAGACCTGAGAGATTTTACTTCTCACTTCTCCTCATGTCCAATAAAAACTATCAGATTTTGAGAAGTGGACTAACATGAAACATGAAAACTAGAAATAATATGTATAAACAAATCAATTTGTTATGATCTTTACGGATGAGATATCTAATATTGTGACCGGGGTAAGTCTACTCACACATTTCTTGTAGATAAAGTGAAAATGAAATGAAAATGTTGTCTGGGGCATTAGCTCTGCTCATATTGCATTATATTTCTTTATATGTGTTTTTACAGCGTTGCGCATTAATAACCAATCACACATGATTCTGTTGAGTTTATGAAGGCAACGGCCAATCAGAAGTGTTCAGATGAGTCATCGCTGGAACACCAGCATCATGGCTTCTCTCATCCAGAGATGTAAGAGATTAATTTCACAGTGTAAACAGCTTCACTGAGGGTAATTCAATTGCTCTGTGATGACTTTAAATATAGATTCAGTCTTATCAGTTGAGAATTTCTCTCAAATGAGTCACATATTTATAAGATATGGCTTAAACTGTACATTTAGGTGTTCTTTTTCACTTAAACAAGGATAATAGAAATTATAAATTACACTTTAAATTAAATTACACCTTTTCATTGATATATGCATTAAATTTTATGTCCTCAGTGCAACTTCCACATGAAATGATAAAAACTCAAAATTAGTTTTAATTATGTTATAGACTAGACTAAACTGCCTCTAATCATACATATACATTTTTATTAATTATTTTTTTTTTTTTTGCAATTTTCTTCAGTAACCGTGTCCCTGAAGTCATTGTCCACCCTGTTAGTATGTACTCGCTCGCCTTTCAAAACCGACTGCGATTTCATTGAGACCATTTTATAGAAGTGACATAATTTATTTTTCCCACAGGAATTCATCTGTACAAACTGAGGAAAGCTTCAACTCTCACTCCTAACTTTCTTTATTAGTTTTTGAAATGTTATCCTTCTTGTCCCACCCTTAAAGCTCCACCCTGTTAGGATATATTATGGAGAATGTTTGTCCCTTAAAAAAATGTAAAAACAAATCTGACATAGTTATAAAAGTTGTGCTAATCTGTAGAAGGTTAGCTAGCTGAATGTTAATAAATAATATTTACACTGTTAACCCTTGCTGTATTTTCTAGGGTAAATAACTGTAAAATAGCATCCTTAGTCAACCAGTTGCAATGTTTTCACATTTTAAGCCTTAGAACGGAACCTTCCACAATGAGTAAATAACTGTTCAAATATAAGTGAGGTTTCTAGAGTACTTTATGTGAAGTTAAATCATTATTATCTGTTACTGGACTCCCTTGGTTCCAGAGAGATGTGGTTAGCTGAGTTTTGAGCCTCTCCTCACAACTTTCAGTTATATATATATATATATATATATATATATATATATATATATATATATATATATATATATATATATATATATATATATATATATAAAGATATATATATATAATAATAATAATAATAATAAGATACTGTGCAAGAACCTCTTAAGCTCACTGGTACAGAACTTGATCTTGGAAGTCAAAAAAAATACAAAAACAAATAAAATAAAGAAGAACACCCACTAGGCTGAGCGAGGATATATTACAATATTTAATACAATTAATGCAGCATCCATTTTTTTCCCATCATAATTATCATCATAATAAAAAACAAAAAACATATAACGTCTTTATAAACTATGAATAAAAAATAATTTATCACGTCTGCCCTCTCTAATTTGTAATTATTTCTCAAGCCATCTGAACAGATAATAGTTTTGACCACCATGATTGATTGTGATAAGGAATCACATAGCTATTTTTTATTAATTATTTGTTGAAGCAATATTATACAGGAGTATTTCCACACATTACAGATGAGAAACCATGCAGGACAGAGACAGAAAGCTTGTCCACCGTTAATGAAGCTGTTAACATTGGAGTCCACCCTGTTATGCTCCTTCCACCCTGTTAGACAACTCATTTAAATAATAATTTCACCACAGTGTTATATGTTTGGCGTACTTTTGTTTTATTTTGTGAGGAGCACTAACAGCAGCATTTTTAATTATTATTTACAACCCTATTGGTAAAAAATGGCACAAAAAATACCTGTTCCTAACAATTAAAACATATTCTATTCATCACTGATTGTTTTGTTATTGTTTTCAATAAGAAAATTATAATAGGACATAACAGACATATACTATCCAAGAAAAGCTCATTATTGTTTAATATTAACATTATTAAGATGTTGTGATTACTATCTATATGTCCCTAACAGGGAGGAATATTTTAATGGCCAGTGTCAGATCAATCTTCCAATAATTATTAGTTTTTGAATCCATTCCTAATAGTTAAACATGTCACTATTTTGGTAGAATGCAAAAAAAAAAAAAAAATCATGTAACTTTTTTTCCAACGCTTAGGAAGCCAAAATGTTACCACAATGTTATCTGAAGCGGTTTCTCAGTCAGAACACCAAACTTAGTCTGAAAGACCAAACTGTGCTGGATGAATCCGACAATCAACTGAAACAAAGACTACATCTAGAAAGAGAACTATAAAAGATTGAGTGGAGTCCTGTGTTTCAGCAGCATTCACACTGGATCCACCAGAGCTGTTTTTCAGTGTGAACATGCAACGCTTTCATTCCCAAAGAATCACTTCTGTCTTCACTTTTGCTGTATCTGTCGCAGTTTGCACTTAGTGCTAATGCACTCTGACAAAAATAAATAAACTGGTTTAATTTAGAAGTAAAGCACTGTTAACACACGTCTGCAAGAGGTCTGTCAAAGATTTCTTCGTCTGGAAAGAATCTGCTGTGTGCAAACATCTGACAGATGTCTTTAAGATGTGAGTTTCACATGCATTCTGAATCATACAGACATCTTCTAAACGTCTATCTGATATCTGATAGGACACGTCCTGTAGAAGTATTGCAGATGAGCAAACACTAAAAAATTCGTCTTACAGATGGACGTCTCTGAGATGCATGTGTGCTAGCAATAATAATAACCCGCAGATGTAAAGCTGACAGCAGGAGACAGAGGCTGTGGGCTAAAGGTCACACGGTTCTGCTGAACGCCTCGCGCACATTTCTCCCAGAAGCGAAAGTGAAACGGAGGCTTTAAAGCTTCGGTGTATCTGTGCTCGTCCCGAAGCCTCGGCGTCCTCCAGGAGCTCGGAGAAACCGCTCTTCTTCCGTTAATAAGACTCCACGGTGGACTGATCCTCAGGTAAGGTCTTTCGGTCCGTCTCGAGGTCGTTTAGAGGTCAAGGTGTTTCTGATGATGATGATTCTGTGTGATCCAGCTGATTCACACCAGCACATCTCTACAAACTGTGTTTAATTCCATGGGTCAGACATGACTCTAGCTTGTGTTGTGTTTGCTGGTCTGAGATCTGTAGAGTTGTGGGGGTTTCATGCAGAATGTGATGTTTAATTCGGATCAGAAGAGCTCTGGTGGCGAATGTGAAAGAGAAAGTGATTCGGCTGTGGCACATTGAGTTCAGCTGAGATCGGATGCTCGGTGTTCCGGGGTCACTAAGCATCGTTACATTGCTGTGCATCGTTAAACGAGTGATTAATGTGCTCTGAACATCTCTGGCGGTTATCTAACGGTGACGGTGACGGAACGCTCCACCGGAGAACGGGACGGAAACGACGGAACAGAACGTTCTCTGCTCGGGGTTCTCTATTCGCTTCTCTTTCTCTATCGTGCCCTTCATCACCAGTTTATTCTTCTGTTGCTCTGTGACCACGATTACAGATTATACAGAATATATGTGTTCCACCGAATCCGCCGAGGATGGCGGTGTCCAGCAGGGGGCAGTCTGACACCAGCTGGCCCTCAGGGGTCCCAGTGTTCCCGCTCAGACCCGGGGCTTCTCACGCGGAGCAGTGACTGTTACAGTTGTGCAGATTTAAATGCCACCGCCAGCCAATCAGAAAACAGAGTGTTGTTGTTACCAGGCAACACTGATGCGCGCACACAGCGAGTGTAGGTTTGAAGAGCAAGATCTGATGAATGCTGTGACCCTTTCACTTTTATTTGTTGATTTATTTTTATCATTCTGTTTTTATGATTCCTGGACGAATCACTTGCCTGTGATCAGAGATAGTGAGAGCTGATGTTGGGGAATTACAGTTTTTCACAGACGCTGGGACACATTCTCTCAGTTTTTAGGACGCTTTCTTTTGCAAAACTTTTCACACAGTGAGCACAACAGAAGTCTATGTGTGCTAAACTGAGGATCAATTACAGTTTTTTATAAAAACTGCGTACACACATTTTCCAAAGTTTTCCTCTTTTTTTCAAAACTTAACACACAAATTCAAGAATTGCACACACAAGATGTAAAATGCCTCACATCTCTTTCAAAATGAAACACCACAGTCAAAATATCACAAACATATTTCAACAGCAAACATTTGTCTTACGTTGTTAACACCTTTACCATAATGTTATATTTTTGATTATGTCATATACACACTATTATTCAAAACCTAAAGCTCTTCTTTTAAAAGCTCACATGTACATGATTGAATGTAATTGGGAGAGAGCAGTTGAATATATAAAGTAAAAACAAAAGCAAAATTGAAACCAAACTTTATTTTTTTGCTCTTTGTGGTTGTAAATGTAGTATTAGTGTACACAGTTTGAAAAGAAATAAATAAATCAAAAGATATGTAGTGTTGTAGCCTGTAGTGTAAAACCGAACATGATGTGTGTGTTTGCGTGTGGAGATGGTTGCGTGTATCTAGCTCCATCTCTCCTCCTCCAACATACGTCATCCACGTCACATGCTATACTCTCTTGATACCTTACCAAACTCTGACCAATGCACTGCACTGTAGTAAATGAATGCAAGGGTACTACAGTAAAATATATGTATTATAGTATAGGCCTATTGTTTGTTATGGTAAAAAAGCCATTATGTGTACATTAGAACATGTGTACATTAGATTAGATTGTTACATACCGGTTCTCATTTCTAAAGGTTCGAACTATACCCGCCACAGTAAATCTACTCAAATTAGACTGGACTCTCAGTCCAGCCTCTCTCATTGTTAAACCATGGTTTATCACATGATCGACTACTGTAGCCCTAATCTCATTCGAGACCACTCTTCTTGTTCCCTGTCCTCCTCTATTTCGGACTCGTCCTCTTCCTCCCCTTGCTCCTCTTAGTCGAACTCGTCCTCTGACTCTCCCTCCAACTCCTCTTACTCTGTCTGCATTGATTGCATCCATTGTCCAAAACCTATTACTTGACCTTTGGCCTATTTATGGCCACTAGTAAAGTTATGATTGGTTGTTGTTAAGTAAAGCAACAAGTGTCTGCGCATGTGAGGAGTTAGTGTGAGGCGCTGATGGATTAGTGTGGCAACTTGATTGGTTGTGTTTATAAAAGGAAATCAAGAAACTTCCTGTCAGATTTTTGTGTGTTGCATAGAAAATTGTGTGTTGTGTTTTGCTCAAAGTGTTTAACGAAATTGAAAACTGAGTAAAAGGCCAAAACTTTGTGTATGGTTTTGCAGATTTAGTGTGTGGTCCTGGTGTTTGAGTGTCAGGTTTGAGAAATTGTGTGACAAGTAATAATTTTGTGTGCAAGCAGTTGAAAAAAACTGTAATATCAAAAGCATGTAAACACTGCTGTTCTAAATCTAAAGCTCTGTGGTCTTTCATTGGCTTAGATCTACATTTGAATACAATGTTGTACAGTGAAGTGATCTGCTGAGAGGGGTGACAAGTACACCGGAAACACCAATGCAGTGTAGACACAGAAAAGATTTATTAGACCAAACATTACTGTTGTATACATTAGCATAAAACAGAACTATAAACATGTAAACCAAAAGTATATTCTTTACAGTAGAATACAGTAACTTGTGAGGGGTCCCGGTCCAGGAACTGGCGGGGGGAGATGGGGGGTGTTCAGCTTCATCTCTTCTCCGCGCTGGGTCTGGACACAATACTTCATGCACATCACCAGATATGTTTTCTCTTGCCAAACATCGAGGGAACTATCTCCTATGGCGTATCCAACCTTGGACAGAGACATCCTCTATCTATGTGTATATATATATATGTGTTTATGTGTGTGTGTGTGTGTGTGTGTGTGTGTGTGTGTGTATATAAAATACATTGTGCAACACCTTCGCTCTACAATACATCCATTGTTCAAAACAGGTTCTCTGACCTTTGACCTATTTATAGGCCTCTCTATACTGCTGTAAAGTGAAGCAGTGATTGGCTAGTGATCAGTTAAGCAGTTAGTGTTTGCACATGTGAGGAGTGTGTCTGTGTGACCCGGAGTCTGATTGTGTCTGGAGAAGGAAAGCAAGTCACTTCCTGATAGATCTTTGTGTTTCAGGTAGAGAATTGTGTGTAGTGTTCGGAAAAAGTGTTTTATTCAATTGAAAACTGAGTCAAAGGCTGAGAAATAGCTGATGGTTGGAAGATCTGGCATGTAGTTTTAACTTTGAGTGAGAGGTTTCAACAATCGTGTGACATGAACAGATTTTGTGTGTAAGCAGTTGGTAAAAACTGTATTATCAGAAACTCTCCAACTGTTCTGCAGCCGGAGCTTTATCTTATCTTCATCGACCTGACAGCGAGGAGAGGACTAGACCTGCTACAACAACTGACCAGTCTGATAAACCTTCATCCACATAAAATAAAGAGTGTTAGAGCCTGCATTTAGAAAATACAGCAGTGTTCAATGTACACACACAGTGTGTGTGTGTGAGAGAGAGAGAGTGTGTGTGTGTGTGTGTGTGTGTGTGAGAGAGAGAGAGAGAGTGTGTGTGTGTGTGTGTGTGAGAGAGAGAGAGAGAGTGTGTGTGTGTGTGTGTGTGAGAGAGAGAGTACACGTCTGAGTTTATGAATGGTGTTTCGTGTTGTAAAAATGTACATTTTGATGTGTTGATGTGTCATCATGGTCTTGTTCATGATCTCTCTCTCTCTCACACACACACACTCTCTCTCTCTCTCTCTCTCACACACACACACACACACTCTCTCTCTCTCTCTCTCTCTCACACACACACACACACACACACACTGATATATCTTGCGAGGCCTGATGTCACTATCACAAACTCTCTGTCAGCGCACACACAGTAGTTTGATTCCTAACACGGTGCAGTATTCTCATAGTCTCCATCTGTTGAGCAAAACAAGGACAGACACGAGCCGCTCTATTCATTCATTCAGTCATTAATAACTCAGTAATTAAAAACCCAACACTGATATTCATCTTCCATGGTTTAACCCTCGTGCTGACCCGAGACCATTTTCTTTTTCTCACACAGGTCAGAACAACTGCCAAAAAAAAGTACAATAAAATAATAATAATATTTTTTCTCATTTCTGTACAAACCACCTCGATACACTTCAGGTGTTTCTTGAAAAATGACCGTCCTGCAACACTCTTTATACATTTGTTGTTGTCAGATGTTGGATTGGATATCTTTATCAGCTCGTTGTCTTTCGTCTAGCAGGTTTTGTATTTCTCTTTGGAAACACCCTGAATGTGAGATTTGGTGATAATATTTCATAATGAGAGATTAGAAACCTGATCATCTCTGACCATGAACACAGAATCATCAGCATTCGGCTTAAACCATCCTCCATTAATAAGCTATAATCATAATCACTGTTATAAGCTTCTTGGCTGAATGAACAGATGCTCCTGAAGCAGTATTCTGAGCCGAGCATAGCTCTCCGAGTGCTGCTGTTATTGTGCAGATGTCCAGCAGAGGACGCTGTGAGTCCGTCTGTCTGAGGTTATCCACACATCTCGTGTGTCAGACACACATCTATCAGGCGGGATCTCAGGGCTGTTGTTGTTGTTGTTGTTTACTTGCGTGTTTGCCATGGCACACAAACCACAAACAATGCGTTTGTTCACATGCCTGACCGATAAAGAACTGCTAGCTACATTTGTAGTGCATTTATATCATAACTTTCTTCTTTATCAGTAGAGCTGTACGGAGGATAACACTGGATCCTAGGAATGTAGATTAAGTGAAATGTGAACGCAGCAGCAGATGTTTTATATGACTAACATCATGGTAACTCTTTCACTTTGAACCTTATTGAAACCTTCAATGCATGTCACGCAAAGTGTAGATCGTCCGTAAAACAGCAGCGGGTTTGATTCTCTCGCCCTGGGTGAATAATGTGACCTTCCTCTCCGAGAGTGTGAGGAAATGAACAGAATCTGCTGCGTCTCGATTCACAGACTATAACACAATACACCTTCAGTTGCTGGCATACATTTACAGGAAGTAGACAGAGATATGGCACAAGTATGTGAGGCCACGCTGGGTTTAGTTTACTTGCTCTTGTCTCATTCTCCATCATGATTCTGCAGCAGTCTGCTTGAACTAATGATGAAAGTGTACAGCTGCCGTGTGTGTCTTCATCAGGCATCAGACGTGTCGAGATAAAGCCTGGTGTGCTGCGTGTCGTATTATGTTAGGTGTCTGTAAAAGCCATTACTACATGCCCCTTTCTCTCTATATTTCTGCAGATGGCACTCCGGGCGGATCAAGACTCAAAGTGTGTTTTAGAGCAAAGCAGCAATGATCAGATGAAATCAAAGTGGCTCAACTTTTCTCAAGTGTGAATTGCACAATCAGAATGACATGATGTCTGTCGAATGTTTTTCCACGAGTTCACACACGCCTCCACATGCAGCAAGTGTGTGTGAGACACATGTGATGAGCAGGGCACAGGTCTGCAGCTTCCTCTTCTAGTGAACACTGTTTCCCAGAGCAATCCTGGACAGACTGACAACTACACTCTCACAAAACTGTGTCAGGAATCCCTTATGAAACTAAAATATATTGCAGTATATTGGAAAATATCATGTAATATATTAGCATATATTCTTATATATATTTATTTTTTCCCAATATATTGCAATATATTGAAAGCGGCAATCATTTGTATATTTTGCAATATATTATATAATATATGTATCATCAATATATTGTTAAATGTATTCAAAAATATAAAATATTAGAAAATAAAAAGGGTAAATAATATATTACAATATATCACAATATATTTTAAGAAATATATCGGTAAATATATTTTCCTTTTGTAAGGGAAGTCTGTCACTAGAGCCGAACCCTGGTGTGCTTCTCTGGGTTAGGGTTTGTGTCCTGAGAGAACATGAGGAGAACATGAGGAGAACATGAGGAGAACATGAGGGTACGCTCTACAGCTCAGAATAATAATCCTGTTTAAAAGCTCTGTTATAGACACCATCTCTTTGAGAGACAGGGAGATTTGAGGGCTTTTGTTGTTTTATGGTGTCACACACAGACCAGAGTGAGTAAAGTGAAGTGAGTCCAGGGAAGTGCGGTGGATTCCAGCCAGACTCAGGGATTTCTTGTAAATGCCAGTGTTTCCTCTCAAGGGCGACTCCGTCTGGTCACGCCGCAGAAGTGCTGCTGGAGATAAAGTCACGTGATTTACAAGAAATCCAAGCTGCCTCTGCCTAGGATTCTGCAATGAGCTGACGTTGAGCTGAGAGCGGCGTCCTGAGGCTTTATGTGGGTTATGAGGAAACACAGCAGACGTCTGACGCTCTATTACATTATCTGCTGCATCGTCTGCTAATGATGCCCATGTTTATGATTTCATCCCCTGCACGTTGAGCCGGTTTGAAGCCACTCTTCTGCTGGACAGTGCAGTAAATGCATATATTGCAGAAGACGAGAGGTAGTTGTGCACAGGACAGCAGGACAGTCGCTCGTATATGGTCATCTATGTAGGTCAGGTCTTTGTGTGATCGGGACGCTGCTGAGCAGGTTTCAGACGCTCATCACTGATTCAAACTCCTCCACCTTCACAGGATATTACAGTCAGACTCAGATCAACTCATAGTTGTACTTCTCACACAATGTGATTATTCTCTGATAATGAGATAATAATAAAAAAACCCTTGTGAAACATTCCCACACTCTGTGTTGGCAGAAGAGACTGACATTTCTAACAGATGTGGTCAAGTTAAATACAACGTTCCTGAAACAATGAGCTCAGCTTCCCTTTTCCACTCACTGAAGACTAAAGAAGAGAAATGTGAAGTTTATGTGAAGTTGTGTAATACAGCAGCGCTCTGTAGTAGAGGAATGGATCATTACACAAGTGCTGTGCAAATCAACAGATAAAGAGTGTTAAGAGCATGTTTTACTGGAACACACTATGCTAAACTTCATTTAATGTGCTGCTTGCTGTTTCTTTGCCCTTCATTGTGAAATGCTCTTTCTGAGTGAAAGTTCAACACCAGATGAGTTTAGCATGATTCGTTCCATGCATCACTTTATCTCCATGCAGAAATATTACAGTTACACATCTCATATTGTTATGCAAAGTGTAAACCTATTGGAAATTTGATCACTTTTATATAGAGAGATATATTTAATACTCATCAGGGTGTTGCTGAGTGTTTTAGTCTTTCACAAAGCTTCATGGCCACAGCTTGCAGAGAAACCAGAGAATGCTTTGTTTTTCTTTTCTTTTTTAATCGATTAGTTTATCATAGATCTATAAAAAATATGTATGTCGTTTATGCATAACCTAATACTGTAGACATATAAAGCACATCAGTATATGTTGGTAATCTAATGATAAGAAAAACAAGCAAACAGAACTTTCTATGTTATTATAATAAACATACATCGTGACTTTTTATCTCAAACATCTGAGAAAAAAGTCGGAGTTGCAATATATTCATGTTATACACGTGCAAGTGCAAAAAAAAAAAGAAAAAAGTGATAATTGTGCGATCAAACAATGCAGTGATCTTTTGAATGTTTTATTCCGTGGCAGGAGCAGGCAGAGTGATATATGTGTTTCTCTCTCACACCTGGTCCGAGCCGTGTGTCTGAGCTGTGGGAGGATCACAGGACCTGAAGGAGAGCATGCAGATGTATGTCCTGCTAGTTCCTCCTGATATATGATCCGGGAGTCCATGGAGTTCATTGCCTTTGTTTTATGATTTCACCACAGAAACCATAAAGAGAATCTAGCTCATGTCAGAATACAACCAAACGTATGATAAACACATTCCTGAGCCGAGCGGCACTCCTTATGACACACACTAATGTTAGAAGAACTCCATTCATCCTCTGCGTTAACTCTTTCACCAACACAGAAACGCCTACAGACAAACGATGAGCTGATGAGCAATTACTCAATTAAAGAGCTATTTCTAGACTGTGTAGAAACCATTTTCACTCAGAAATGACAGACACGAGTGACTGATTCAACCGTTTCTGCTCTTTAACTCTTTACACTCTGATTTAACTCATGATATTCAGGTTTGCTGGTATAAATGAACGTTCTTGGCGTGATTCAGTGATATTACATTATATTTTTGACTTGAATAAAACCAGTGAATTTAGCTTAACAGTTTTTCGTGTGGCTTGCAGAATCATATGTAGATGAAATTGTGTTTTTTCTTGATATGCAGCACAGTAAAATATGCATAGATCCTTTTATTTCATCAATCTTTAATCACCCTCCGATGAAAAACATGCTCACTGTTTCAAAATATACAGAAATGTACCATGTAGGTATCAGAATCTACCCTTTGTGGGTAAATAAGGTACAAATGTGTACCTTTTGAAAAGTCTTCATCCAAGTGTTGTACTTATTTTAATGAGAATGATCTCAGTGGCACTCACTACGGCTTTTGGAAGTTTTCATTTTTTAGTGTTTTTTGTGAGTCATTATAAACGGCAGCGTATTCATGAGCCGTTCCTCTCCTCCAGTTCACACACTCCCAGAGAAAACGCTACAAGAAGCTGTCTCTGTTTTAGGACCCTTTCAAAATATACTAATATATACCATTTAGTAAATATGGACACTTTAGATACAATTATGTAGCTGTAATGTACTAAAACGCATCCTTTAGTAAAAGTGTGTCCCCTTTGAAAGGTTACAGCGACAGCAATCATAACCAGACGCGAGGGTCACTGCGTCTGCTCTGACAGATACACAATACTGAAACCTGAAAGATGACTTCAGCGTCTGTGTACTGTCCAAGCATGAACACCATCACGGCTTGTGACTGACACTCATAGTCACTTCTGGTGAAAATGGAAGAAAAGCTTTGCATTGCTTTGAAGAATGCACAGAACTCGATAAATTACAGATCATATCCTGTTATTATTTGTGGATTAAAGAGAGTATATATGATATTAAAAATATACATTTAAATGTATATAAGTTGGTTGAGTGATATTAAATAATATTTTTGAATTGAATAAAAATACAGTTATTTAGATGTTCTCATTTTTTTCAGTGTATTATCCTCAACAATAGATGAAATAAATGAAAGCTGGATGTGCGTTATCTGAAGATGATAGATGGATGTGTGTTTGAGATCAGCCTACACTGTTTCAGTGTTGAGGGTGTGAATATTTGTGGCATCAGTTCCTCAAAATGCTGTTTGTTTCTGCGCTGAAACGCAGTACTTGTTGACCAGGAAAGTCAGCAGGTATCTTGAGATGTAATGTGACTCATGTGGGAAGAAAATGAAGAAATGAACAGGGCGGAGTACTTTTATTGTGCACCATTTCTAATCAAGCTGTAACATTCTCAAGTTTGATTGAATTCACTGGTAGTTAGATAAAGACAGCACACACACACACACACACACATTACAGCCAAAGCAGTAAAAAAAAAAAAAGCATAAATATGCATATGCAAAATCATGCACACAAATACAATCATGTTTTGCGTATTTGAGAGACATGCACTGTAAAAGGGTTATTGCCAAACTTATTGATCATATTTCATCAATGAACATCACAGTAACACATTGTGCCAGGGGAAAATAAATGGTGGAAATAGATTTTGAAAAGTGTTAAAGTACTCAATCAGTGTCAGTATATAACAATAACCAGAGAATACATACGGTCTGAAAACGTTTAAAGTGTTGTTCTTTACCGTGACACTTCTGTCAGTGAACACAGCTTCACTCAGATATTCTCAGAGAAACTTAAACCTAGCTTCATATCTTGTAAATAACATCAGAGTAAAACATGCACAAAGTGAGTCGAAAATTTAAGTTAACCTGCAGCATAGAGCTTGAGGATCTACATGATTGTGCATTGCATTCTGGGTAATCTCAGGAGCATGCAGTGACAACAGATACAAACCTCCGGAGTGTTTATGTTCATTTTTAAGAGCTGCTTGCACTTGCTGAGAATAAATGCACTAATATTTGAGTCGCTTGTGTTCATGTGAGTGCAGAAATCATACAGCAATCCACACAGTGTGTTTCTTTTGCAGCTTTGCAACGGTAGACCTATCATATTCATTTTCACTACTGCTTGGACTATTTCTCAGTCTCTACTGCAGGGTGGGTTTCCATGTAAACTACTGTATTTAGATTTACAGTAGGCTATTTTCCCAGAATGCATTGAAATCTATAGTAACATACAAGGAAATGGCTGAGAGTACAGTAAATTACTGTGAAAACCAAAATTATTGACAGTAAAGTGCTAGCGATGAAATGAGCCTCAGCAGGACGAAGGAGTCACAGACATGACTCAAGTGTGAGTGTTATGGACACATGTGATGTGAAATGTGATGGAAAATGACATTTGTTTGTTTAGTAAAATGACAATGACAGCTCTCTCTCTCACACACACACACACACACATGCTATATATGAATGATTCGTGGACATCATCAGTAGAGCTGAACAATGGCCCTGTTGTTTTTTTTAGAGCCTGATATTTTCCTCTTTGCTCTGTGAAGCTGCTTTGATCTTTATGAAGCGCTACAGAGATAAATCTGACTTGACTCGTCTTATTTATAAAGGCTGGAGAGATTGTGTTTAAAAAGGTGTTGGAGACAACCAGCTGGATTTATGTGGAGTTTGATTGCATGTTTCTGTTCATGTGAGGAATCCTGTAGTGTCTGTGTCCGTCTCGTCTGGATCCTGAGTCAAGCAGAAGCCGTTATCCGTCATCCAGATTTAGCTGTAAATATTTTGAGCTCTGATTTCATGCAGTTGTCTTCGTCTGCTGCAGAGGAAGGGCAGCACTGTGTTGCATCTCAACGCTTTCTTACCACATCCTCCTAAACTCAGTCAACTCACCTCTGCCCCCCCATCCGCCAAACCCATGCTGACTGTTCATTATCATCTGAGAAAGATACCTCCAGCAAAGGTCTACACCAGGGTTCCTCAAATCTTGTGCTAGAGGGCCAGTTTAGCTCCAGCCCTGATCAAACTCACCTACCTGTGATTCCTAATGATCCTGAAGACATTGATTAGCAAACTGTTTAATTAGAGTTAGAGCTAAGCTAAGCTAAGCACGTCTGAGGATCCCTGCTCTACACATATATGATCAAACATGGACCTAAACATTTACATCATTACTCAGCAGCAACAAGCATAATTGAGGATTTCCTTCTGAGGATCAGCCTACAGCTTGCACACGTTCACACTTTACACACACACACACACACACACACACACACACACACACACACACACACACACACACACACACACACACACACAGCGAGGTGTGAACACACACCCAGAGCAAAGAGAGCGCTGTACACTCACTTCTCCTGCTGGTACTGAGACTCAAACCCACAACCTCTGGGTTACAAGTCTAAGTCTCTAACCATTAGATCATGACTGCCTTTTTTAATTATTGTGTTATATAATAATTATTGTATTCTAGCAGCCAAAGGAGATAGCTCATACAGATCTTTATCACTTATTAACTTTAGTTTGTTAAAATATCACGCCCCTCCATGGTTTAGACATCATAAATTAGTAAAACATGGTATTCAGTAGTACATTTACCATGTGATCCATGCTGTTGTTTGCTATTATTATACTTGATCTGTAGATAAGGATCAAAATTTTGCATAAAAGGACTTTATCTGGCTTAGTTTAGTGCTGTTTCTAAAGCATGTTTCGTTCTACCAGGTGTCTGATAGCCCTAACTAAAAAAATTATACTTCAGTTTTATTTTGTTAAGTATACTTAAGTAAAGTTAAAGTATATGTTTAAGTATACTTTATGTAGTAAGTAAACAAATATCAGTGTACTTATAGTATACTTATAAGTGTACTGTTTCAATAGTCCTTTGGACTAAATTGGCCCACTTTCTAGTATATAAAGGTATACACTTAAGTATAACAGTAGCTAACTTAAGTACACAACTAGTTTGTTTTTAGTTTGTACTGCAACTATACTAAAATTGAACTTCTATATGTACTGATAGTTTACTAATTAAATACTTATAACATTTTCAGTACATTTTTAAGTATAGTCTCAGTAAACTAGTTTAGTAGTTTTATACTGCAAGAATAATAAGTTTTCTTTAAGTCCCTATATAGGTAATCATTTTTATATATATTTTTTTTGTATGAATATCTAAACATACAAAACATCAAAAGAAAGTACAGGGTATCTGAAGAAATAACATTTTGAACAAAAATCTGAAAAAAGACTATGAATTGGATTCAGAATGATAATAGACATGTAGAAGTCGATAAACACGCCAAACCTCTTCATGGGAACGACATTTTATTCCATAACGTTACACAGTTTTGATGCTGTTTTATGTCTGATGATTGTGTTAGATTACACAAGGAATCATCTGTTGTTTCGGTTTCTTCTTCGCTTTTGTTTTGAAGATTATGTCCAGAAGATGTGTAGTAGCGCCCCCTACTGTATAACAATGAAAACACGGATTCCCAGATCACAAGTATAGCTCAAGTATAGCAGTAAGTATATGTCAAGTGTACTTAAAAGGGTCCTATTATGCTTTTACACTTTTTCAACTTTAATTAGTCTGTAGCTGTTTGATCATAAAAAATATTTTATTAAGCAGAAATCACTTTTCAAAAACTACAACGAACGACTCTTTTGGACAACAACGTGTATTTTCTGGGATTTGTTATATCACAAATTCTGACGAAAGGCACAAGACCTGGTTAAGCTGCACTAGAGAAGGCAATGTCTGTTTACAATCATCCGGGTTTAATTCATGCTCAAATGTATTTGATTTTGACGCAGTATTTACACTGAAGCTGCAGGCGGCTATGTTAAGGGCATGACATTTCCCAACCAGGCGCAGAGTGGAGCCAATAACAGCACACGCAGGCCCAGCTAACCAATCACAGCACACGCTGGCCCAGCTAACCAATCACAGCCCACGCTGGCCCAGCTAACCAATCACAGCACACGCAGGCCCAGCTAACCAATCACAGCCCACGCTGGCCCAGCTAACCAATCACAGCCCACGCTGGCCCAGCTAACCAATCACAGCCTACGCTGGCCCAGCTAACCAATCGCAGCACACGCTGGCCCAGCTAACCAATCACAGCACACGCTGGCCCAGCTAACCAATAACAGCACACGCTGGCCCAGCTAACCAATCGCAACACACGCTGGCCCAGCTAACCAATCGCAGCACACGCTGGCCCAGCTAACCAATCGCAACACACGCTGGCCCAGCTAACCAATCGCAACACACGCTGGCCCAGCTAACCAATCACATCACATCTCATATTTCATAAGGCGGGTCTTTATTTGATACAGGAAGTATTCGAGCTGTTCATGCCAGACTGGGGAGAGAGCGGTTGTAATAATGTCAAATATGTAAAAAACAATGTATTTATAGAACAACCTAGTATGAGAGCCTGTTCTAGTACACCCCAAAACAAAATCAATACTTTGTAAAAGAGCATAATAGGTCCCCTTTAAATCTCATGTAAAGTATATTTCTGAAAATTAATTTCAAGTAGAAATAGAGCCTTAAAAATGACACTTTTTTTCTTCATTGTATGCTTTAGTGTGCCACACCTAGGATTTTTAGTATTTACTACAACAACACTGCTCTTTTTTCACATACAGCGGTCGAGGTCTGTGAGGCCAGATCATAAATTTTGGGAAATACCAGCAGGGGCCCGATTGCAGCCGTTTGAGTGTGTGATAAGAGTTAGGGAGAAACCCTGCGCTCCACTGACTCATACACACACACTTCAGTTTAGATTCTGTGTGAAAGAGTGACTCACGTAAACATTGTGGTTATTTTTAAGAAAAGATAGTACTAATGTGGCCTAAATGTCTGATTAACCCCAGTGAATCACAGGAAGCATGCACCGTTTGGGTGACATGTTGAAACGTGTCCTAAAATAACTGTAATGTTGAGTAAGGAAAAGGAAACCTCCGGGGAAGTGAAATACTACCGTGGAGTTTTATTCAGGACAGATAAACAAGGACTGCAGTCTATATGGTGTGCATGTGCATGTTTGAGTGACGTTTGCTTCGGAAAAGACCCAGAAAACCTGATGTTGTGATAAACAGTTTCTCATGGCTCTGGTGTGATGACGGCGGTTAGGACGGGACTTTTAGGTTTCACTACAGATGGTGACAGCATCACAAATGAGGAACTGCATGCGCTGTACAGTAAAACAAATATCAACTACATGAAATATTACTATGACCTATATGCATGCATTTTCCTAGTCTCAAAAGAGTTTTATTCTATTATCAGTGGACATACACACATCCATCACACTTTTCTATAACAGCAAATATCAAATCCAGAACATATTTTTTTTCCCCTGATATTTGTTGTTGCCAAAATACATAAATAAAATAATAAATGTCCTGTGAAACAAATATTACACTACTGTTCAGAGTTTAGGAGTTTGTGGGTTAAATATTTCAGAAAGAAGGCTGCATTTTTTGTGTTTTTTTTTATACAGTAAAACATTAAATATTATTACAGTTCAAACTGTTTTCTGTGTGAATCTGTGTTAAAGTGTAATGTATTTCTGTGATGCTCCGCTGTATTTTCAGCATC
This sequence comes from Carassius gibelio, assembly GCF_023724105.1. NCBI lineage: Eukaryota > Metazoa > Chordata > Actinopteri > Cypriniformes > Cyprinidae > Carassius > Carassius gibelio. Next base: position 21,778,662 of record NC_068391.1, read on the forward strand.
ATTCCTCCAGTCTTCAGTGTCACATGATCTTCAGAAATCAGAATAATATGATGATTTACTGCTCAAGAAACATTTCTGATTATTATCAATGTTGAAAACAGTTGTGCTGCTCAATATTTCTGTGGAAACTGTGATACATTTTATTTTTCAGGATTCACAGATTGACAGAAAGTTCAAAAGAACAGCTTTTATTATAAATAGAAATCTTTTGTCACATTATAAATGTCTTTACTGTCTCTTTTGATCAATTTAATGCAGTCTTGTACTGAAACTCGAACAGTTGTGTATTTATGTCCACTGGTTTAATGTTATGAATGAATAAATACAATCTAAGGCATTTGAAAAAAAGAAAACAACATACAAATAAATAATGAAAGTAAAAGGTTCCCAAAAGTGTTTCCCGCAGTTGGAAAAATGCTGAATGCTCAGGATATGACTACAGTGGAAGCCAACGGTCTCGTGAAATGTGTCAAATAAGCAGATGATTATGTTCCTGTTTTTAAAGGCTTTCTGTCAGTGATGAGTACAGATGGAAGGACGGAAAATCTCCTGCCCGCAGCGAGAGAGTCACGATAGAGCGACCTGTTACGACAAGTACACTATCTAGAGATGTGCTGCCAATGCCTTCAGATTAGTGCTGGACTGAACCTGGGGTTTGCTCTGAGGCTTTTCCTTCGTTTATTACCTTTGACCACTGTTGAAGGGTTCATGATCAGTTAAAGGAGAGTTCAGCCAAAAATCAAGGTTAGCTCATCAATGGATGCTCTGCAGTGAATGGGTGCCGTCAGAATGAGAGTCTGATAAAAACATCCCAATAATCCACAGCACTCCAGTCCATCAGTGAACATCTGGAGAAGACAAAACCTGAAACACATCCAGCATTAAGATGATTTTAACTCAAACACATAGAGTCTATAATCCAGAATAACACTTCCTCCAGTGAAAAAGTGTTCTGGTCTGAATCAGTGTTCTGCTGTTGTCTCTCAGATCGCGTCACATTTTAATTTGTGGCTGAACTATTGCTTTAAGATTTAACAGGTTAATATTTAACATGACTCTAACAAAGAATAAACAAAAAACGACAACAAATGAATTAATGTTTAAGTGGCACTTTCTATTATTATTGTTTTATTTAATTTAAGTTGTGAGTGTGTGTGTGCGCGCATGTGAGTGTGTGTGTGTGTGTGCGCACTATATATAATATATATTTGCATACTTCAGATACTCATCACGTCAGACTAACCTCAGAGGTATGTTCATGATTGACATGATTCAGTAGTTCACTGTTTGTCCGTTTTGGTTTTTCCTGTTTACTGTTTTGATTGACAGCTGGTAAGTGGGTCACTCTGTCACTGCCGGGGTCAGACTCAGGGTCAAGGTCAGGCTCGGACTGGGGTCAGGGTTCTTGACCAAGAACCGATCTGAGGACAGATCTGACCGCAGCGCTGCTCCAGTGGCCCAGATGTTTTAGGATGCATGAATTCTTACATAATGTGTTATTCAGCAGTAATGTATTTCACTTAAGTCACGTGTGTGTGTGTGTGTGTGTATCATATCAGGACACAACTCTGTATAATGACATGGGTATGACACAGGTATTACAAGGAGAGGGTGACTTATGAGAACATAACCCATGTCCCCATTTTTCAAAACACTTATAAATCATACAGAATGAGTTTTTTTGAGAAAGTAAAAATGCACAAAGTTTCCTGTGAGGGTTAGGGTTAGGTGTAGGGTTGGTGAAGGGCGATAGAATATACAGTTTGTACAGAATAAAAACCATTACACCTATGGGATGAACACACTTTACACAGAAACAAACATGTGTGCGTGCGTGTGTGTGTGTGTGTGTGTGTGTGTGTTGGGCTGCTAGACCTGATGGACGAGTCCCGTGCTTTAAACACATTCTGCCCTGACCTGAAAACCCCACAGCTTCTATATGTCATGACAAGCAGTTGAACAGAAACACAAGCATCTGAAGCCTGTGCCAAGATCAGAAGAGCTTCAGAAACAAAGATCAGCAGCGAGAGTGTTTGTCTAGAGCTTCTATTCAACCAGACAAAGACTGCGTCTAAACATCTTTACACTCCTCCATTCTAAATTCATTTTGACTGTTCCCAGCGAGTGTTAAATTCACCATTTGATCAATAATTGACATATATTGCTCTGGTTATTCTAAATGATTTCTCTAAGCACATTATTATTTTACATTGTATTAAATAATTCCATTAATTATTCATTATAATGCCTACTTCAAAGGTTTGTTTTGCTGGTTTTGCTGAGTGATATCCATGCCTTCAGAAATGATGTTCCTAATGTTAGAGTAAGTGATCACAGGTAGTTCTAGGTGATATGAAGCGCGTGCTGATCTCAGTCAGAGTGTGTGCACAGCAGGTTTGCAGAGAACACAGTCCTGCATTAGAGAGGAAGAGCTGACTGGGGTGAGCATGTGGCAGAACAACAGAGGTGAAGGTATTTTACTGTAAAATTAGCTCGTCTTGTAATCAACAGCTGATACGATCACTGTGATGTGTGTGTGTGTTCGTCGCTGGCATGCCGTCTTACGAGTCTAACGCTGTCTGAGAGAATGTATTTCCTCAAGAAGGAATCAAGCTGAAGGTCCTGATCTGTGACGTGTCTCATTAGTGTCCAGAATCACACATGCACCACTGAACATCAGTTAGAGGACACGGCTCGCCTGATGTGTTCATCACACTTCCTCTTTGTGTTTCAGAGGGAGCAGTGTATTGTGGGAAACCTGCTGACCTGAAGAAGTGTCTCTCTCAAGATACGACGTTCATCAACGCTCTTCATCACAGGACTGCTTCATCGGTTTACCAGCACACGTCTGATCTGTAGTGGTGTTGTTTCTCAGCACTTGTCACTTGTTTAATGTGTTTTCTTCCATATGAAGGGATTCAGCTGTAACGTTTTTTACTCTCTTGCCTGAACGAAGAAAAATAAACTACATTCCTCACTGAATAATGCCCGGGATTGTCTGAATTTCACTATAACAGGAATGTTTTCACTATAACTTTCTTCGACGGAGGAAGAGTGATGTGAATGTTCAGGGTGAAATGAATGAAGCACAATCTCTGTATCAGTTCCAAACTCATACGCTCGTCTTTCTTCTGTGGAACAAGGAAAACCTGTTGAAGAATCAAGACATTGATAGTCAGTGCGGTCTAAAGTTTCAAGCACCAAAAAGAGCATAAATGTGGCGTAGAAGTGATCGTTCTACTCCAGCGCACACAGGATCACTTTACACAACAAACACAGGGAAATATAATCGCTCAACTACATCAGATCAGCTCGTGTTTACACACCCTTCGGAAAAAGAGCACTTAAATGATATTCTTACATTACATATTTCATGAAGAACCCAAAGAATGTTGTGGAAAACTTGTGGGAAATGGGAATCCGATGTTCCCTTCAAGTGTGAACCGAATATAACATTTCAGATACTTAAGATTAAATGCTATTAGTTGAGTTTAAAGAATGGTTTTGGCTTGCTTGAATAAGTACATCTTGTAATTTCATAATTACTTCTGGTGTCTTTGAGATATGGTTAAAGAACTGCTGAATGTACTGACAAGCATTTCTGGTCAATATACTCCCAGGTGACTGGTTTATCAGTGTTATTGAGGACATTCATGGTGTTATTAATAATGCCTTCATATTTCATCCTGATGAACAGACTTCAGCTCTTCCTCTCCCAATGAACGCCAGTTTACCAAACCTTGATCGATATCACTTAGACCAGAGCAGAACCTGATGGAGTTTGGTTAGCGTGTCACCTTTGGTTCATTAGCTGAGATCTGAAAGTTACATAACGACTGAAATCTGTGGATAAGAGCACACTTGACGTGAGTCCAGATTAACTGAGGTCTTCCACAGCTCTCCACATCAACACTCGCTCATCTACAGATGAATCTGAATCATGATCCTTCTTTCTGTCCATCAGTGAATCAGTGTTTAATAAACGCTGTAGAAATAAAGGTGACTTTGATGTTATTTGTGTTCAAACGTAAACATCACGTGTTTAAATGTGTTATGTGATTTGTGTTTATGTGTTTATATTATATTGAAATGTAATATTGTGTTACAGTAACTGATCTAATCAAGTGCTTAGTTTGTTTGTCAACACATCAGAATAATTGTACTTCTTAAAAGCACAACACAAGATTATTAATGATATCAAAAGTACTTTAATTCAAAAGTTTAAAGTGCACTTATTACGTGTACATTAATTTGAGTTCAATAAGTGGCCTCTAGTTTCATTAATAGTATTATTTTAAAGATATGAAGCACATGGCACCCAAGGTGAGGACAGATCCAATATGGCCACGTGCCGGTAACATCAAGCCTGATTGGTTCTTGCGAGTCACATGATTTACTGTCACTGCAGAAGATTGAACCATTAGAGTTACATAGATTACTTTACAATCACTTCATGTCCTTTGGGACGCCAGCAGCTAAACACAGCTGAGATATTTTATTTCGTGTTGCTCTGATGTGTGTAGATGATGACAAGCTTGTCCTTTTGGGTGAACTAATGCTTCGAAGGGAAAATGATGACTGCTTTCAGTCTGCACTATTTCTGCCTGATTTAACCCTTAAAATGTATTTGGTTTGCTTCAGTGAATTCAGTGACGTCACACAGCATTCTCTGGGCTTGAATAAAACCAGTTCATTTAGATGCAACCAATTTAGTTTTTCAGTATTTTAGCAATGACTGTTTTATAAATATGATAATGCCAAAAAATAAACTATCAAAACTTAAAAGTGCCTGATCTGCCCAAAGGATGATAAAAACAAAAAACAGCTGAAATAAGTTTCCCTGAAATGAGCAAAAACGCCAAAACTCCCTCTCAAGAAACCATTACACGAACAACAGCAATTGAATGGATTTTGTTTTTTAATACAAATAAATATTTACAGTATTTACAGTGAAGAACCCCTTCCCATACTCAGACTAACAGCTTGATCCGATACATGTGTTTTATGAATATATGGGTGAGAAAACCCTGACATGATGAGCACATAACGGAATGAGTCCAATTCACATTACATGAGAAAACTGTACAACTGGAAGGAGAGAGCTGGTTCTGGAGGATCCTTGTGTGAAACCACATCACACTTGACACAGACGAGGAGTCTTCTGACCACGCCGGAGCTCAGGGATCCCGCGAGCATTGTCCAACAGCAGAATCCAGACACGAGAACGAGACTGAGACTGAGACTGAGGTGTGTGAGGTTATAGAGTCCATTGTGCATGAGCGAGACAGAGTCCGAGGAGCGAGACGAGCGCTCTCAGAGAGGACACATGGTCTGTGGCACGCTGTTGCTGTTCCACAGCTCTGTGTAGGTGCAGAGAGAGTCTTCACGCAGGTCTGGGGTCAGTTCAGTGTAGAGCCGAAACTCCAGCTCTTCTCCTGGAGCAACATGACAGAAACAAACACTTGAGTCTCTGCTCAGTTCAGAAAAGCGTCTGAGTCTCGTCTAAACAGCTCATGCAACAATTACCTGAGCTTTCGCTCCACTGGCTCTCTGGACTCAGAGATTCTGTTGTGGCTACTTCATTGCCCAGGAACCCCTTTCCAACGAAATTGCTCTGCATCCACTGCGTACTTTCACGTTCCAATTGCCGTGTTAGCTGCAAGAGCAAACACAGAACTTGTAAGCGACTGGGTTTTGCTTGCTCTTTTATTTCAGTCTATCAGCAATGAGACAATATCAGGACGGGGTATTCCTGTCAATGAAAAAGCACAAAGGAAAAAAGAGCACGTGTGAAACTCACCTCAAAGATAGCTTCGTTCTCCTCCAGGTCTGCGGGTGGAGAGATGGAGAAAACACACAGTGAGAACCGGCCGTGTTATGAAGACACTTTCTGAAGCAGACGTGAGCGTGTGTTACCTGTGGAGTGCACCGGAGACACCTGGAACTTGTACAGATCTTCTGGACAGTTTGGGATCTCCATCTCGTACGCGGGGGTGTCATTGGAGGTGCTGATGGTGCCTTCAGGAGAAAGGAAACAGGTGATGAATATGAGCTGGGTGTGAGCATCTCACCAGCACTGCCGAGTCTGCTCCGATCTGAACTCACTTAGATTCACAGTGCTGTCGATGGTGTTCTCCTGGGTCATTTCTGACTGCATCTCCTCAGCGTCCATCTCCTCCAGCTTGACCTGAACCACACAGACACACATCTTTAGCCCTACGGTCCAGACGGACAGATGGGATTTGCACCTGCGCTCCAGACTCTCACCTTGCGTTTGCGTAGGCCCTTGCATCTCTTCACCTTCTTCTTGGCGATGGCGGGCAGCATGCGGTAGACTCTCACCGCACCGCAGCCTTTGTTCACGCTCTTGTCCTTCACCTCTTCGATGTCGGGGAGAGAGTTCATGGCACAGCGGAAGTTGGCTTTCCAGGTCTTGGGGTCGGGCTGGGTCTCTCCCTCCTTGTATTTACCTGAGGAACAGAAGCGGGAGTTTGAGCGCACCTGTGGTGGACTGTGACGTCAGCCGTGTGCTCGAGCGATCGCTCACCTGTGTGAATGGCCCACTGCTTGAACAGACAGGCGTCTTTGTCCACCTCCCAGCCGTGACGAGCCGCGTGCTTCCACGGGATGGAGAACATCTTCTCCTCCTGAAAACATTGCAGATCCATTAGAACAATGCCGTCGCTTGCTGATGCTTATCTAGACGGCTGTGATCAACATCTCAGTGCTTTACCTTGTTGACCCAGCGGAGTCCAGCGATGGTGTTGGAGTCGATCTTCACCTCCAGCCAGGGTCGCATGCGCATTCTGGACACAGGCATGTTTCTGTGGGAGACACACGAGCTGCTTTACTCACTCTGGAGGGAGGTGCTTTGACAAGTTCATGACCAGGAAACACGCGCTTTGTTTTTCTTCTTGACAAATTTCACTATGCAAAATTCTCAAGCTACATTTTGATTTGATCATGTATTATTGTTTGGTTTGCTCAGTCACTTTTACAGCTAAGCAGAAATACATCTTCAACAGACACCAAAGCATACTGAAAAGAAACTTTTGATGCTGTTGTTGTTTTGGAACACTGCTGCAGTAACTTGCATGAATTACTAGAAAATATTTCTTTAACCAGTTAATTAACACTCGTCTACAAGTGCAGCGGACCATTTCTCAGCATAAATACAATAATAATATTAAATGCATTAAAACGTTCCATATTATCATAGGCACTTACTGTTTAATACGATGTTGTATCCAAATCAGAAAACTGCAAAAAGAGTAAGTCCTGTAAATAGGCGTCAATCCACTCTCAGAACTAGAGCTGAAGTTATGTCTAGATCAGCTCGCGCTTACTGTACAGAAGAAGCGCGCGACAGTCTATATTTATGCAGCTCTGGCGCATGCGCACCTCAGAGCAGCGGCGGCTCAACTTCACCAGGCTGATTTCCGAGAAATCATGCTGTTATGAGATACAGGGCTACGTGCGGAAGGCATTTCAGTTTGGATAAACAGACATACACACACACCCCCCTCAACATGCCAACATAGAATATCACCTACACACACACATATATCCATGTTTATTGCCAAAACAATTTACAACAATAAAAAAGTACCAATAATAATCATGTTCATCAGTATTATTGTTGTTGTTTTTGTTGATTATACCATTCAGTTCACATATATACGGTGAATTCAGGTAAACTGTGAGACTTTAACCCGTGCCTCTTAACCTGAATTAACCCCTGTATAGGGATGCATCCTGTGTATCTCTTTTCTCTCCACGGAATCTGACACCAGAGCATTGTTTAGTCCATGAAAGCATCTATTCATTGTGAATTTAAATCTAAAAAATGTGTCTTCCTTCTACAAATGAATTATTTGAGTGTGTTATGAATACAGTATAAAGGGTACAGTGTCAAGGTTCGGTCCACCAGAGAGGTCAGCAGTTTTCCGGGAAATGTGTGCGGGCTGCGCCGCTAGAGGGCGCTCTCGGGCGGAAGCGCTTTACTGTAAGAGCCGCGTTTCAAAGAAACCCTCCTCGGCTGCTCGAAGCGTGATGTCAGTGCTGGAGCAACATGCGCGAGCTCTGGCATCTTAGGTTTCGTGATTTGTAATTCTGCTCAAGGGATGGTCCTTAAAAGCGCGCAAAGATCGTCCCACCTTTTTCTTTTTTTTTAAGCAGTAGTGTGTTGCTTGCAGACAGAGAAGTTTTAGGGGAATTTGTTGCAGGATGCGTTTAAACCGACGCAACGCGGGGGTCTCGACATGTTAACATGCTTTAAAAGTCTGCTTCTGTTTGTGTCAGCGCAGAACAGCTGTCCGAGTCTAATGTGTTCACACTGATACAGAGACGCGTCTAGCGCCAAAAAAGGCAACAGAGTGAGTAACGTAACGCGACGCGAGCGTCATGATGTAATCACGCTGCAGCAGGAGGCGTGTCGCGCGGAGGCGGTGTTTTCCCGCGGAGTTTCTGCTCCGTGAATTCCTGGGTTTTCCCGAGGATCGTCCCGCGATATTCCCCTCGAAGCACGCGCCTCCGGCAGATCCGTGTCTGATCGCGCTGATGACGCGACGCACGCGCGATAGATCAGGCTCTTTAACGTCTGATAGAGCTGGGGTTTTTGCGTTTATTTTTCAGTTGTAATGAATTCTCCAGGATCATACCGTCTATTTTTAGACAGCCACCTTCATCAAGTCTTCTAGCTTTAAAGAGAAGAACAGAAGAACAGTGCAGCAGAGATGGGCACAAATACATCAAACTGTTTTTGGTTTCAAATTACAAACGCTTGCTCATTGTATTTAATTTCAAATACAAAATACTGGTCTGATAAATATATTGAATTCAAATACAAGTAATTTTTTACTTGAAAATACAAACAATATTTACAAGCAATCATTATAAGTGTAAGAGAAAGTGCCATTACATTTATCAATCCTGGAGTTAGATCCATGAGATGAACAGAAGCCTTCCTTGAACACCTTATGAACATCATACAGTACTCAACACATGCAACTGTTCACTTTAGCACTGCTCGGTTTATTTGTGTTTCACTTGGTCTAAAATAAAGTATAGGATAGTTAGTATCTCACTGATTACATGTAATCTGGATTATGTAAACCCGATTCCAAGAAAGTTGGGACACTGTACAAATTGTGAGTAAAAAAGTAATGGAATAATTTACAAATCTCATAAACTTATATTTTATTCACAATTGAATATAGATAACATATCAAATGTTGAAAGTGAGACCTTTTCAAATGTCTTGCCAAATATTGGCAAATTTTGGATTTCATGAGAGCTACACATTCCAAAAAAGTTGGGACAGGTAGAAATAAGAGGCCGGAAAAGTTAAATGTACTTATAAGGAACAGCTGCAGGACCGATTTGAAACTTATTAGGTCAATGGGAACATGATTGGGAATAAAAAGATCCTCTCAGAGCGACAGTTTCTATCAGAAGTCAAGATGGGCAGAGGATCACCAATTCCCCCAATGCTGCGGCGAAAAATACTGGAGCAATATCAGAAAGGAGTTTCTCAGAGAAAAACTGCAAAGAGTTTGAAGTTATCATCATCTACAGTGCATAATATCATCCAAAGATTCAGAGAATCTGGAACAATCTCTGTGTGTAAGGGTCAAGGCCGGAAAACTATACTGGATGCCCGTGATCTTCAGCTCTTAGACAGCACTGCATCACATACAGGAATGATACTGTAATGGAGATCACAACATGGGCTCAGGAATACTTCCAGAAAACACTGTCAGTGAACACAATCCACCGTGCCTTTCACTGTCACCGGCTAAAACTCTACAGGTCAAGAAAGAAGCCATAATTAAACATGATCCAGAAGCGCAGGTGTTTTCTCTGGGCCAAGGATAATTTAAAATGGACTGTGGCAGAGTGGAAAACTCTTCTGTGGTCAGACGAATCAAAATTTGAAGTTCTTTTTGGAAAACTGGGATGCCATGTCATCCGGAATAAATAGGACAAGGACAATCCAAGTTGTTATCAGCGCTCAGTTCAGAAGCTGCATCTCTGATGGTATGAGGTTTCATGAGTGTGTGTGGCATGAGCAGCTTACACATCTGGAAAAACACCATCAATGCTGAAAGATATATCCAAGTTCTAGAACAACATATGATCCCATCCAGACGTCGTTTCTTTCAGGGAAGACCTTGCATTTTCCAACATGACAATCCCAGACCACATACTGCATCAATTACAGCATCATGGCTGTGTAGAAGAAGGATCCGGGTCTGAAATGACCAGCCTGCAGTCCAGATCTTTCACCCATAGAAAACATTTGGTGCATCATAAAGAGGAAGATGTGACAAAGAAGACCTAAGACAGTTGATCTAGAAGCCTGTATTAGACAGGAATGGGACAACATTCCTATTCCTAAACTTGAGTAACTTGTCTCCTCAGTCCCCAGACGTTTGCAGACTGTTATAGAGAGAAGAGGAGATGCCACACAGTGCTAAACATGGCCTTGTGCCAACTTTTCTGAGATGTGTTGATGCCACGAAACTTAAAATCAATTTTCCCTTAAAATTATAAATTTTCTCAATTTAAACATTTGATAAATCATCTATGTTGTATTCTGAATGAAATATTGAAATGTGAAACTTCCACATCATTGCATTCTGTTTTTATTCACAATTAGATATTTTTTTATTAGTACTTGTAACTACATTGCAATTATGCTGTATCTTTCATATTTAACATTTTAGGTTCACAGTCTACTCTGTTAATCCATTAATCAGTCTCTTTAATGTTGTTGAAAGCATGAATCTTTAAAAACAACTACAGACAAGTGAGCAGAATAATGCAATAACTGCCGGAGAACTGGAGAAATTCCAGAAAGAGAAGATGAGGACAACTCCTGCACAGTAAAATTACCAGTGTAAAAAATGCAGTGTTAAATGTTAATAACTCCCAAAAAGTTGAATTAACAATCTACAGTGTTGATGAGTACACCCTGTCTTTGTAGTTGTAGGGTGCAACATTATGTGATTTTATTTTTACACTAAAAGTGCAAAAAGACGCGCCAAATTGTCTTGACTCCACCCTCAACGACTGCCTTGTGGGGCAATTACGCCATTTTGTCTGCACGCGACGGAGAAGGTAAGTCTGTTTCTGCGCTTTTCTTGTGTTAACATTATTTAAATAAAATCTCGAAATCATTATCTCGAATACGTTTAGAAATAACTGTTCTGCTGATGTTTCTTTTAGGATTAAGGATGCTCATTAAAGTGAAGTTCAACCATGAACAAAAGTTTGTTAAAGTTTCTGGCGCCGACCTGAAACTCTCTGATTTTCTGGATGAAGGTAACGTTAACTTGTTAATTTACTTGTAAAATTTATTTTTAGTCGTGTTTGTAGCTGCCATTGACTTTAAGAATTTTTAATTTTAAACTGAAACTCGTTTTGGTTTGTTCACAGCCTTTGTGAAATTCGGAATTCCCGCCTCCAAACGCGCAGAGACCAGGCTCTACGATTCGTCTTACACAGAAGTTGATGAGGATGTTTTCGAGGAGGTTATAAAGCAGCCAAATTTAGGCGTTTTTATTCTTCGATTCGAAAACTCGTCACACGGTAATTTATCTTTGTGTGTGTGTGTGTGTGTGACTGTAAATGCTATTGAGCTTTAAATAATGTTGTTTGAGCCCTTTCAGTATTAAAACAAATGGCCCTTTACACACGATTTGACCATATTTTTTTCTAAATATTAAAAATCTAAAAGATGCGCATCAAATTGGACACCTATATGAACAGTTTTAAAGTTGTTTTTATGAGTTTAAGTCGTTATCTTCAAAGGCTATTTAAGTTAGAAACGTTGTGTGTAATTTTAGAAACGTCCCTAAATTGGCGAATATCAAACGACAAGTTACGTTTAAACCCGTTTTTATTGCTAAACCAATAAGTGTGAAACTCCTTTTGCTAATGAATGTACATTACTGAAAACGCGTTAATGCGACGGTTTATTCATTTATCGAGTCACACCCTGGCCGTTTCTCAATACCAAGAACGCAAAGTTCGGACTTGGCAAGATCGACTCGGGAGTGCAAACTCCTAAGAACGGGAGGACGCAAGGTCTGTAAAAGGAACAGCTGCGTACTTGATAACGTCACTCAGCTCGCCTTAGCTACTCCGGTTATCCTTACTGTATTTACAATAAGATGAAATATGATATCAAACACCACTGCTTCTTCGTTTTCATTTAAACAATAATAGCCACAAAAATGTAGTTCAGGTAAGGCAGATATATTTTGATTATCTTCACTCACTGTATGTATACTTATAACAAAATGAAATATAAAACACAACCACATATAAAATATAAAATACACACACAAATACAAAAAACGTTAATATGGGGTTCAGGCAATATTTGCATATATATATATATATATATATATATATATATATATATATATATATATATACACTCTGATTATCTTTACTGTATGTATTAATGTATGACTACGCTGCCTCTTTTGGTTATGTCAGTTTTAATGAAAAAATAATAGGCATTAAATATGTATAAAAGTATAAGTATGAAATATAAGAGGCTTATATAATAGGAAATAAAAACAAAAGCAAACAATTCAGGCAAATGTATGCTACATCAGCGCTGTAATATAAAAGTTAATATAAACTAAAATTTGTGTTCCGCCCAAACGATATGACCAGGAACAAATAATAGATTTATGAAGATTGTCTGTTAGATACAGCTAAAACAAATGATATTTCATGTTTAACTACTACAGACACATCCAAGCTAGTGGCAAATGTCAGAAGGACAAGCTGAGGTGAGACTGCACTCGGCGGGATATATGAGCACTGAGTGCCCGGTGATCACCTGGAAATAGGCGAAGCAAATTTTCAAATATGCACCATCTTTATAAATAAACTGCAGATTTGAGTTTTAAACAACTAGCCTACGTTCCCGCCTGAAAAACCCTTAAATGTACATTTCATGAAACAATAATAGTAATATTTTGAAAATTATGCGGGTTTTGTCCTCTGCCATTAACGCTCGCTGGTTATTGCAAAATGCATTGTGGGTTACCTGCTCCCTCAAGTTCACACAAGTCACATTTTGATGCATCCTTGATAAAAGGGGAAACATCCCAAGAACAATAACACATCCGGGGATTTGAACTGTACTTGGCTAGATGTGAACTTTGAATTATAACAGTACTTGGGCAACAACTGATGACATTTCACAAGTCCACAAGAATGCAAGTACAGACAAGAATGCATATTGAGAAACGGCTCCTAATTCCACCATAAAAAAAATGCAGCCGATGTATTGAGGTGAGGACTTGTTAAACGGAATAAAAATTTGTCATAACCATGCAGGCGGGTTGCCTTATGTCACCAAATAAATTAAATAAAAACTTAAAATAGAGCGTATATAAAAACACTTTTCAGTCTTCCAATACTAACGTGTGAATTGTATAATGCCCTTTGTGCTCTGCATGTCCTTCGCACTTAATATTGTGTATGTAATTTTGTCATAACGGCGGCAAGACAGCAGGGCTATCACCTAAATTTTGCACAAGGTTTTGTGGTTGTTTTCAGAATCAGAAAGAGCTTTATTTTAACAGTCATTTGATGAAAATTATTTTTCAATAGATTTGGCCCAGGTCCCTTCTGTGACAAGTGAAGAAAGCTCATTGCAGAATGCAAACTATGAATCTGATGACACCAGTCTTCTAAGTGATGGAAGTCCTTCAAGAAAGCAACAGAGGGTTGAAGACGAAGCCAGAATTGTGAGTCTGTGATTTTTGCACTGTATATTATTCTACAGTACAAATTTTAAACCTGACTATGAAAAACAAGAAATGTAACTGTGTGACTACTGACTACACAATCTCTGGCCCTTTTCACACCTGGCATCAACATGACTTGGATGATAGTCACAACTAGTAAGCCAAGACACATTGCTGTTTAAATCTTGTCAATTATATATGTCTTTTGTGACTGCTTTTGATTTCATGGTGAATGTTTTGCTGCTTTAAAGAACACATCACTTGCAGGGTATTAAAGGGTTAGTTCATCCAAAAATGAAAATTCTGTCATAAATTACTCACCCTCGTGTTGTTCCTAACACGTAAGACTCTCATTCAGTTTTGGAACACAAATTAATATATTAGTAAGGAAATCTTTCCCTCTATTGACAACTGATGCAGCTGCAATGTTCAAGGCCTAGAAATATAGTAAAAACATCCTTGAAATAATTAATGTGTCTCCAGTGGTTCAACCTTAAATTTATGGTTATGGGATTTTTATTTTTATTTTTTTGAGCTAAAAAAACAAAAATAATGACTTCATTCAACAATTTCTTCATCAATCTGTAAAAAGTCCACGTTGAAATGGTAAACTAACATCTATTTAAAAGAGCCTAAAGCAGGACAGAACCTGAAGGACAGAAGAACCCCATCCTGGATGCACACTGTTTACGGATTGATTTAGGAGTGAAGAAATTTAATAAAGTCATTTGTTTGTTTTTGCACACAAAATACATTCCTGTCACCTCATAAAAATTAAGGTTGAACCACTGGAGTCACATGGATTATTTCAGAATGGTTCTTGAGAGGGATATGGTTTGTCAATAATTGTATTACGTAACACTTTGCAGTTGGTCCAAAAAATCCTGCAGACTAAACCTGGTGGAGACGCAATCATCAGGGAATACAACAAAACCAAAAGCTTGACTGACAGCACCAGGAGAAAGATGATCAAGATTCTTACTGCAGATATGACTGAAAAACACAGGTAATCTGATGCCGTCCCAAAAGATTCTCCCACAGAACACAAATGACAATTTTAGAAGATCTGGGCCCATATTCACAAAACATCTTAAGGCTTAATGTAGCTCATAACTCACCAATTTAGAAGAAAATCTTAAAAAGAATGTGTGTGTCAGTCCTAAATTTAGGACTCCTAAATTTTTGCTCTAAGAGTATTTCACAAAGCATTTTATCATTAAAACTAGCTCCTAAATCTGTGAAATCTTAGGAGCAGTGAAGAGGACTCCTAAGTCACTAAGACCAAGCCACAAACTATCCTAATATGGCTTTTGGCAGCAGTCTGCCTCAGAACGTAAACATTTTAGAAACATTTGACGATAATGAGCTTTTAAAAAGGTATCGCCTTTGGTTTTGGAGGTTATCCCAATCCATTTTTTTCTTTGATTATATCCTTGTTTTCATTAACCTGCTGGGCAAGAAGTAACAGCTGTGCTTGTGTCCAGTTTGGTTTTCTTTTACATTTGCATGTATTACTATCAGCCATGATTATTCTACTCTGTTTATTAAAAGGCTGTTTATATGCATATTCACTAATTGTTTAAGAGGCCGTTAGCTGAACATATGACACTTGCATTTTAAAATCTTTATTTGAATGTGGCAATTAACATTTTTATTTTTAAATCTTTATTTGAATATGGCATCATATTGCGTTCTCTGACAGAGACTATCAGCCAATCAATTTTAGTAATTAGTAAGCATGCTGACATCATCCACAGCAACAAGGTCAACCCCGCCCTTTCTCTGAGCTTAAGACTTCTCTGTATTCCTAATTAAAAGTTTGTCCTAATAGGTTTTAAGAGAAAACTATTAGCTAAAAACTTTTACTGCAGTTTAGGTGAACTCTTAGTGGTAAGATTAAATGTTTTGTGAATACGGGCCCTGATCTGTCAGCTTCTTAAAGGGTTATTTCACCCAAAAATAAAAATTCGGTCATTAGTTACTCACCCTCATGTTGTTCAAAACCCGTAAGACCTTTGTACATTTTCGGAACACAAATTAAGATATTTTTTATTTAAATCCGAGAGCTTTCTGACCCTGCATAGAGAGCAATGCAACTTAAATTTTCCCAGACACTGAAACCTAGTAGGGACATTGTTAAAGCATAAATAAAGTCATTATTTTTGTTTTCTTTGTGAACAAAAATATTTCATAGCTTCATAAAATTACGATTAAACCACTGATGTTACATGGACCATTTTAACAATATCTTTACTACATTTCTGGGCCTTGACTGTGGTAGGACCCTTGCTGTCTATGCAGGGTCAGAAAGCTCTTGGAATTCATAAAAAATATCTTACTTTTTGTTTCGAAGATGAACAATGGTCTTACGGGTTTGGAATGGCATGAAGGTGAGTAATTAATGATAGAATTTTAATTTTTGGGTGAGCTAACCCTTGAGTAATCCAAGTCACATTTAGAGCAATAAAACAATAATTCAAATTACTACATTTGATCAATTGAAGTGAAAGTTTACACCAAATGAAAGTGAATTTACTCATCCTTATTGAGCTGTCAAAATGGCTGAAAAACTAAATTAAAATTTTTTACTTAAATATTATCAATATTCTGATTATGTTAGAATTTAAAAGGCATAATTTCAGTTATGGGAGAAAAAGCTTTTGGCTTCTCTCCTGAGGCCATAAGAAGGCGCATCGAGCAAAATATTATGCATATCATTTCTTCAAAGCATAATAAAATAAAAGGACTATCTTTGAAAAAATTGCATAATGTTTAAAATAATGTTTATAAACCATATATAATACCATATATAATTATTAAACTTGCTTAAACAATTAGAAACAAAACAGCACCATGCATGTATGTATAGTTTAATACAAAGGACCAAAAACCAATCAAAAAGAATACTTTCTTCGTGTAAAAACTTGATATGCAGTGGGGTGGGGAAAACTGCTATATAGTCTTGAGACATGTTTTTTAAAAGTTGAACTTGCATATATTTGACATAGCTTTACATGCGGCTATCTTGTGTGAGAGGCGAGTGCAACATTGATATATGTCCCTCTAGAAAATGCGATAAATGTTTTGTGTGAACGGCTTCAGTTTTGACATACACAACATCTTCCCAGCCTTGATTGTTCTCTTTTTCCGCAATATTTTGAATGAACAACGTAGCAGCACCGCATCTAGTGGGTTCAACTGGATAGGCTAACAAAAGCATTAAAATGCAATGACACTTCATCGTCGCATCGCGTGCACCACTGATAAGGCTGCCTGACGCACACCTAAAATTCAAATGCAGATTTTTTAAATTCGATAAGTAAAAAAAGAAAAAAAAAAGAAAAACAGCCCTAAATCCTTATATTCATGCCAAGATGTAGGTGTTTTTTTTTTTTTTATAGAAAAACAATAAAGAATATTTTTAGCAGATACTGTGGTCCTTGGAGGTTTAGATAATGCAAGTCAATGCTTAGCATTCCTTTGAGAGTCAAAAAAATCATATCAGGTTACACTAAATTCATACCCATGGCTCATGATGATAACCTGAGGTCTTATGAAGTTAAAAAATCAGTCTGTGTAAGAAACTGAACATTAACTAGGGCGGCTTGATTATGGCAAAAATCATCACAATTATTTTGGCCAATATTGTAATCTCAGTATTATTTAACACGATTATGAGTGGGCCAGTTGACCAAAACTTTATATGACTGATTTATTTAAAGATTTCTCAATTCTCAATACCACAGCAGAATACTAGGGTAACTAATTAACAGACATACTTGCAGACATACTTAAATTTCATTGTTTTATTTTGACAGCACATCTCCACCCAGAAATATTAGGGAAATGTATGCCCAAGGAATCGTTGCCCTGTTTCCATATCTTCGTGATCCCTACACAAAGAATGGATATGTAAGTGCAAATAATTTTTGTTAAAATATTGTTATGGGGTAGTTGGTCACCTTTGTATTTATTAAGATGTGTTTGTTTTTAAAGGAACATTATTATGACCCTCAAAGTGGACAAGGTTACCTGACTTGGAAAATAAAGAACATTCAGAGGAACAGTGCATCATCAGAGAACTGTAGACGTTCCTCACAGTCTTTCAGTGGTGGCCCAACTTCGGAAAGAGAGGCTGCATCCAGCACAGATGTTATTCTCACTGAAGAACAGTGTAGAGAAGCAGTTTCTCTAATGAAACACACCTCAGAAGTGGACACCATCAAGATCAAAATGAAGGAGACATTTCAGTACCGTCGCAAGATGATTCAAGACCCAAACAGAAGCACTGATGTGTTGACGGAATTTCCACGCTTCTTGGATGTTCAAGGCCTGGTGAGAGAACATGTCTATGTGGTGATAAGAGAATTTCTTTAACCCGGTCATTGGGTTGGGGTAAAACAAATATTATAGGTATAATGCAAGTTCAGCTCAATTGACAACATTTGTGGAATTTAGTTCATTACCATTTACAAAGAAATATAAAACTACAATGTATGTGCATAGTCACACATTTTTGAGCTTTATGAATTCTTCTGTTAAAACACGTTATTTGAGCTGTAAAGTTGTTTGAAACATTTTTATTGTGTTTGTATTAATGAATGTTTATGATGTTTTTGCAGATTGAACAGGATTTTGTTTTGCTCTTTGGTGAAAAGACGACTTCTAAGCTTTTAGAAAGGTGGCCAACTACATTCATGCACAAAGTTATTCAGCAAAGCAAAAGTCTTAACTCCTCCCAAGCTCTTCAGGACTTGATTGACTGTGCCGAAATGACTGTGAAGGAGAATGAAATAGGGGATGCAGGTTAGACTGTCAGAGTTCAGTATAAGATTGTTTAGACTTCTCCATGTATTTTTTTTCTGATGTCATTTATTTTATTTTTTCAGGATGGAACAGTGACATTGCTTCTATTCTTCTTTTACTTCATTTGATCCCACCTTCACCACAAGGCAGAAAGAGACCTGGAAAGATGTCCGCATCTCAAGCAGAAAAACACCTCGTCATCTTCAAAAAGGTAAATTTGGTCTTTACTGTCATTTCCTGTAGTCTGCCGAAAATCAGTGTCTGTTGGGCTAATTGTATTGTGAAAAATTAATGTAGAGAGAGTCAATTGGAGAGCTGATTTAATTATTATTATTTTTTTATTTATTTTTTTTTATCTTTAGGCCGGTACTAACATACAAGAGCACCTGGACTCAATTGAAGAAAGCACACAGCCATACCTGCTTGCCATGGGTCCAAAGAAGAACAGCATTCATGTATACTACATCATTCTCGACAAGAAAGCCATACCGTGCAAATCAGTGAGTGGTCTCAGTGCCTTTGATGAACTTTTCAAAGCGCACTTTGTGTTTGGTGCATCTTACAGCAAAGTCCTGCACAACATGTACACCTTTGTACAAACAACAGTTTTTCAGATTGACATTGGCAAAGTCAAAGAGTGCCCAAGAGTTGCTGAACTCAGAGCTAGATTCCTGCGTTAGATTTGATTGCTGGGAAAAATGATTTGTTTTGTTTGTTTTTGTTGTCTGAAAAACACAAATGTTCTTGTTCGACATCTAAAGTTAATTCATGGGCTCTTGCCTGGCAAATCACTTAGACTGAAATGTGGTGAAGCAGGTTGCTGTTTAGAATTTGCAACTTTTTCAGGTTTTCGCAAACACTTAAAAAGAGTTCATGAAGCAGGTGAAGTTTTGTTATGTGTAGAGGATGATGCTGTTGTTCATAATGCAGTTGGGCTACCAAGTAATACTGATGTGGCTACATGTTCAAAGGACAGTTCTTTGCCAGTTCCCAGCAAAAACACTACCGATTTGTGTGCATCAGCAATAGCACAATTGCAAGCTGCAGGTGTTAGTCAGACTACTGTTGATACTTTTGTTATGTCTATGGAGGAAGTAGTTCAAGACATCCAGGATCAAGTAAAAGAGACCGCTATAAAATGCTTATTTTCAGAAAACACGGACATTAAAAGTTCAATTGAGCAGTCATTTCATGAAATTGAAAACCCTTTCACCATGCTTAATTCCATATCTAAACGAAAATCATATTTTACTAAAAAATGGGGAATTGTCCAGCCTGTGGAGAAGGTAATTGGGGTCAGATTTGACAACAGAAAAAACAGGACTACTGGAACTTATGAGCAAGTTGCAGTGACTGACAAGTTTGCCTATGTTCCAATACTCCAAACATTACAGAACATTTTAAAGCACCCAAACACCACATGCAGGTTCAAGTCAGGTTTACCTAATAAAAACGGTATTTACTCTGATATTGAAGATGGACTGTACATAAAAAGTCATCCCCTGTTTTCGACTGAAAAAAATGCACTTCAGATTCAATTGTATTATGATGAATTCGAAACTGCCAATCCTTTGGGCTCAAAAAAGGGAATTCACAAATTAGGCGGTATATATTTTACTTTGAGAAATTTCCCACCACAATTTAATTCATCTCTAACAAACATACATTTATGTGCACTTTTCCATGCCCAAGACATCAAAACATATGGATTTGATGCAATATTGGAACCTATTGTCAATGACATAAAAGTCCTTGAAAACAAGGGTATACAAGGACCTGCTGGTTTTGTGCGTGGAAGCATTGTCCAAGTAACGGGAGATAATCTTGGTTTACATGGCCTTTTTGGATTTGTTGAATCTTTTAGAGCTCGGAATAATTGTAGGTTTTGTCTCACTGAAAGGGAAGATTATCAAACTGTGTTCTGTGAAGATGAGCCAAATTTAACTTTCCGCACCAAAGAAACACACGTACAACACTGTGAAGCTCTACAATCAGACCCAACACTACAACATGTTTGTGGTGTGAAACGTACATGTTTGTTAAACACTCTGCAGTACTTTAATATATCAGACAACTTTTCTGTAGACATAATGCATGATATTTTAGAGGGAGTTGCTCAGTTTGAATTAAAACTTGTTTTAAAGTATGTTCAAGCTAATTTTTTGACAGCGAAAGAGTTGGATGGCAGATTAAATTCATTTAATTATGGGTACATGGAGAGGAGAAATCGGCCTCCTTCTTTAAAACTGGATGACGAGAGCAATGATTTGGGCATAAATGCAATACAGTGTTGGTGTCTACTTCGAAATGTGCCGCTGATATTTGGTGACATTGTGCCCCAAGACGATAAATACTGGCAATTACTACTACTTTTACTACAAATAGTGAACATTGTATTTTCTCCCATTTTAACTGAAGGACTTACTGTTTATTTGAAACACTTAATTACTGAGCATCACAGGCTGTTCAAGTGCTTATTCCCAGGAAAGAATCTGCTGCCTAAACATCATTTAATGTGTCACTACCCTCGGTGTATACGAAATATTGGGCCTATTGTTCACATGTGGTCAATGCGATACGAGTCCAAACACAATTTCTTCAAGACTCAACCAAAATGTTTCAAGAACATAACTAAGACGCTTGCCAAAAAACATCAGAATTTCATGGCATATAACTGGGAAGCCTTTAACCATGACAGAATTGTACTTGGACCAGGAAAGAATGTGTGTGTCAGTGACTTGAATGAAAGTGTTCAGATTGCATCTAAGTTGAACATTCCTACAGAAACAAATGTTCTCTCAGTGAAATGGGTGAAGTATAATGGAACTGAATATCGTTCTACCTTAGTTATTTGTGGTCAGGTAGACCTTGATTTGCCAGTGTTTTATAAAATCAGGGATATTATTGTCAGAAATGAATGCGTGTTACTGGTTACATCGCAGCTCAAAACTGTTTGTTTTGATGAACATCTTTTTGCCTACAGAATTGATCACAGACCCAGCGCATCTCTGAAAGTGTTTACTGTCAGTGAACTCACTTATTACAAACCTTTTGATGTGCAGATGTCCTATGGGTCTGATAATTTCTTTTGTTTTGTTGTACCCTACTGTAATCTTATTCAAATTTAGCTGTCACTTGTTCATGTCTCTGTGAAGTTAATGAGTTTGTTTTATCCATTTTGTATTTCTGTGCAACCCCTCATGAATTTGACCCAACTGTTGAATGTTGTTTTAAAGTAGCCACTTTGCCCAGATTTTAAATAAAAATTAGTTGTTATATCTGTCTGAAGACTCTTGATTTTAGATTTGATAATGTACATTGACACCATAGAACAAAGTAAAAATAAATTTTGCACTAAAAGGAATACTTTCTTGATAACACTTTGACTAATCCATAGGAATAACAACAACATTAAAAGGTGTTAAATGACCCATAGTGTAAAATTTTAAGGTGTTAAATGACCCCAGTGTAAAATTGTAAGGTGTTAAATGACCCCAGTGTAAAACTTTAATAACAATAGTAAGTGTAACAATCTACACTCTCAGTGTTATTTTTCAGCACTATAAGGTGCCATTTTAACACTGTAAATTCAACACTACAAACAGTGTACTTTTAACTCTGGAGAGATTGGGACCATATATGATCTTTAGTAGTGTTAAAATTAACACTTTAAGTGTTAAATTGACACTGCTGATTTTACTGTGAATGAGATCATTGTTTGAAGAAAGTGTATAAAAGTGTGATTTGTGAGTGAGACGGTGCACACACACACACACACACACAGACACCAGCCACTGCATTTACAGAAAATCATTTTTAAGGAGACAAATGTCTGACTGTTTATGTGACCGTTTCTGGTTCCCATTGATTTTAGAGTATTTCTTCCACACTATGGAAGTCGGTGGTGTTAGATCATGCCTCCACCCAGAACTATCAGATCCAGCGCCGGACGCCAGATCCTGTCAGAAACAGATTGTTTAGTCTGGTAACAAAACAACTAATCAACAGTCAAGAAGCACTAGAGCAGAAGCAGGAGACCAAGTGATGATGAAAGGAGCAGAGTTTAATGTATAATCTTAGTTGTGTGTTTCAATCCTCAGACTTCATCTGACCAGCACAAATCCAGCTAGTGTTATTATACTACCGGCAAAAGCAATGGAATATTACTACTTCCCATAATCCTTGAATTTCTATAACCATTCCCTCTTATCTCTTATTGATGAAGACAAACAGCCCTTGAAACCACACAATCACAAGATTACTCAGCAGCGGGATCCAAACATCCCCAGACCCTGCAGTGGTCACCAGCGACTGTTTGATTGACCACATTCTTCAAAAGAGCTTCTTCTGTGTTCAGCAGAATAAAGAAAGACAAATAGTTCTACCAGAAACACTCAGGAATCAAAAGTATTATTTCTTCACAAAACCAATACAAAGAACAGAATTATTTTAATGCTGACGCTTTCATTTGTGGAAGATCTTGAGGATGAGCAAGTGAAGACACAGTTTTCATTTCTGTGTGAACTATTCCTTTAGATTAGAGCTCACATTCATTATCAACTAATATTTTCTCTTCAGTTAACTCATAATTTGCTGTTCAGTGATGTGTTTAGATGTGGGGTTGGGTTAAGGATCTAGAATATGGTCATGCGTTAATATGAGCTTTATAAGTATTAAACACACTATAAGCGTGTTATATACATGCTAATAAACAACTAGTTCATGGTGAATAGTGTTTCCTAATCTAAAGTTTAACTTTAACTGTTTCTTTCGTCTTCTCCAGATGTTCACTGATGGACTGGAGTGCTGTGGATTATTGGGATGTTTTTATCAGACTCTCATTCTGACGGCACCCATTCACTGCAGAGCATCCACTGATGAGACACTGATGCAGTGCTACATTTCTACAAACCTGATGAAGACACACACTCCTCCTGATCTGGGATGATCTGAGAGTGAGCAGATTAATGTTTAATAATCTGTTAATAATCTAATAGTTTATTTTAGTCTAGGTAAAGCAGGTTTCCACATTGTACAATTATCATTTTAGAAACAAGTTGGAACTATTTAAATTTCAGATTCTTTATTAATAAAATAAAGAGGTTTTTTAAGCCGTTCCTGCATGAGAATGAGACAGAGATTGATCGGTGGCCTTCACGCACACACACACACACACTTACTAAACTTCTTATCAGGTTTCACACATTATTGTGTCTAGATCTCCACTGTATTTTTCTGTATGACCTGCTATCATTATAAAGTAAAACACAGCAAAAGGAAAACTCGAGGAATTTGTCTCAGAAAAAGGCCTGAACTGGGACCGCAGCAGTTTCTCAAGCATTATTAGTTGCACAGGATGGACTGGCGTTCCTGTATGGAACAACAGTGATTACTGTGTCAGTAGGCTGCAGGTAGGAGAGAGGAGGGCTCGAGTAAATCTCCGCTTGGCCATCTGCTTTGACAGCTCGGTGACATTGGATTGAGTGGCAAATCCACAGCAGCTGCGTCACTGCCCAGCCTGCCTTCCCTCAGACACAAACCTTCCAGATCCATCTGATCTTACACAACAAGAGAGGACAAGTGCCTCAACACTATGTGATGCATCCCAACATGCATGAAATACAGACTGGAGACTTTAATCTTTGAATGCGTCACGTGATCCGCTCTGGATGGAGGTGCAGAAGGAGAGCGATTCAAGGTTAAACCGGGGGAGGAGGAGCATGAGTGTCACGTGATGCGCTATGCCTCTGGGTATTGGTGGATGGCTGATGGAGCAAAAGATAGACTGAGCACCATAAGATAAAACTTCCCCCCCAATAAAACAAAACAAAAACAAACGAAAAACCCAGATGTAAATCATAACCTTATATTACTGGTAGCTACAAAAATGTCTCGGAAATCATGTCTGTGGAAAATCACCTAAAACTGAAGATGTGATTATCTTATAAGAATCAAAGAAGTAAAAACGTCTCCTCAGCTCAAAAGCCTGGTTTTATACGTGTCTGACGCTAGGAATCATCCAGCAGCATCTCCACCCCCCCACCCCCGTCATCCCGGTGAGGGAGGAGACAGCAGACCTGTCGCTCATCCGCTCTCTCTCCACCGGTGCAGCAGCAGCATCTCTCCCGTCCTCGGTGCGTCTCAGCCCGGCTCGATGCAGGACAGATGAACGCTGCGACATCCCTCTCTCGCTCATGACTGAGACATGCTCGCCTTCGCTTTAGTCGCTGGCTCTGTCTGGGTTGTACTAGGTGAGTTTTCCTCGTGCTCGTGCTCGTGCTGCAGGTGAATATCAGTCGGTCCGATGGCGAATCACGCGGTGAAAGAGCCGGACATTATGAGACGCTCATTAGTGAAAATCATTCGCGGATCTCGACGCTTTCTGGACCTCGTTAGCATGACTTGTCGGTCCTGTCTTAAATATCACCTGTAGAAACGCAGTTCTGTTAATATTCGCCTCTGAATGTGTTTCCGTGTCGAGGAGGCGCGTGAGATGCTGACGGGGATGTTTTTGCGTTATGCGGCACACAGGGATGAAGATCTGGTGCGTCGCGTTACAGCGTGTGAATGACTTCTGTGTGTGTGAGTGATGTGGGACAGTGACTCGGGACACTTAGAGCTCTATAAATGGGTTTTGCATTTTGTGGGGCATGGTTTAAAACGGCTGGTTTGCCGGTGTCCTGCTTCATCGTACTTCGCAGAGGCCGGTGACGTCACGGCGAGCGCCGCTCCTGATTGGCGGGAGCTGTCCAGCGAGGGGTTCTGAAACGTCACTGCATCCGGCCTAGTGGAAAGCGCACTGCTTAGGGCACTGCACAGCTAACTTTACTACGCTCTCTGCAGCATGTGCTCTGTTCCTTTCATTTTTTTGTTCAAGGGTTCAGTGACAGTGACATGCACTGCCATTTCAGCTACAGGAACTTCTCACAATAATTTCTCCCTTTTATGAGTTTCAGTTCAGAGTGGTCAGTATGTGGTTGGGTTGCACATTTCGATTTTCTTTAGAACTTCAGGCAGCAATTAAACGCGTTTGGTTTTAAAGGGAAGATGTTCTTTACAGTGTAACCTTCACCTCATGCATTTTTCATAGCCAAGTGCCATCTACATGGACACCCAAAGCTCACCGTGTCCAACCTCAGCTGCCATGTGCTGCGTATGAATTATGCATTGAGTCCGCTTGGACCTAATCTTTCACCCCATCCTCTATAATTTAAAGATTGAGGCTTACTATATGACACACTGCAGTATCTGGAAGTTGCTACCATTAAAGGAACAGTTTGTCCTAAAATGAGAATTTGCCATCATTTACTCTTCCTCTAGTTTTTCCAAAGTTTCTTTACTGAACTAAAAAGAAGATATGTAAAAAATTCTTCAACACATTTAAAACTTGGATAAAACCAGTTAATTTAGAAGTTACCATTTTCAGTGCAGGTTTGATAGCCAGCTTTGCATTGACTTTAATTAGTGTACAGGACAAGCAAACTTGAAGAGTTTAGTAAGCATACTGAAAGAAATGAAACGTTCTCCAGTGTCATGGGAGATTTATCTTGAATCACAAGACAACCGGAAGCTAGTCTTGGGAATCTGTCAGTCCGTTGCTCAGTCGTCTCCAGCACTTCTGCTTTACAGCAGGACACAGAGAGATGGCCATTTATAGCAACATCAGAGAAGCACTGAGATCCTCTTTTGGCAGCGGTCACGTGTGTCTGCATGTCGGACGGTTTAACCACAGCCGTTCTCTCAGGGGTTTGTGGTGTGCTGAATGGGGAAGGTTGATTTGTATGATTGTGTGGACAACAGAAATGTCGCTTGGTGAGCAGAATAAACCTGCTGAGTAAATAGGGCGTCTCGTGCAGCACATGCCAGCTGGGTTATTCGGTTAGATCATGTGTGAGGATGGAAGCGCTAGTCGTGTGGATTACTCTCGCGCTGGGAATGATGTGCACTTCTGGCTTTATTCAAGTAGAAAGATACTGGAACATGTGGTTTAATATGAATCAACCGGAGGTTACATTGAGAACAATCAAGACAAAACTGCACTAGTTGCTCTATAGAGCTGTTTGTGGCTGATTTAACTGAAACACTGTGTTGTGTTTGTAGATGAGTGTGTTCGGCTGATTCTGTGATGCAGATGTAGTACAGAAGTGACTGACTGTGCTGAATGTGCACGGAAGAGTGTGTTTGATGGTGAATGTGTTGTGGATCTCTCAGCCGGTGTGTGTGTGTGAGCTGTAAGATAAGACTGTGTATCATGTAGTCAAGGGTAGATGGAGAGCAGTGGATTATGGGATGGAGGGAGGGCTTGAGCGGAGCTGCATCTGCTGAGGGTGGTGTGATACGGTGGCCACGAGGTTCAGCGTTTCGATAATCACACACCACGAGCGACTGGCCAGTGCTGGGCTTTAGTGTGTGTGTGTGTGTGTGTGTGTGTGTGTGTGACACTGCGCTGCTCTCGATATATCAACAATCAGTGATTCTCAACTGGTTTTGCTTCAGTTTTACAACACAAAGGAAACAAAAAATGCCCTTAAATTCAGTAACTGCAGTGCATTAATATTAAGAGCTCAAACCCATCAGTGACACAAATGTGTGTGTGTGTGTGTGTGTGAGAGAGAGAGACAGTGTGTGAGAGAGACAGTGTGTGTGTGTGTGATAATGAACATGTTTGTGTGTGTTTGTGTGTGTGTGTGTGTCTATGTGTGTGTGAGAGTGTGTGTGTGTGTCTATGTGTGTGTGAGAGAGACTGTGTGTGTGTGATAGTGAACATGTTTGTGTGTGTGTGTGTGTGTATGTCTATGTGTGTGTGAGAGTGTGTGTGTGTGTGATAGTGAACATGTTTGTGTGTGTGTGTCTATGTGTGTGTGAGAGTGTGTGTGAGAGAGACAGTGTGTGTGTGTGATAGTGAACATGTTTGTGTGTGTGTGTGTGTCTATGTGTGTGTGAGAGTGTGTGTGAGAGAGACAGTGTTTGTGTGTGATAGTGAACATGTTTGTGTGTGTTTGTGTGTGTGTGTGTGTGTCTATGTGTGTGTGAGAGTGTGTGTGAGAGAGACAGTGTGTGTGTGTGATAGTGAACATGTTTGTGTGTGTGTGTGTGTCTATGTGTGTGTGAGAGTGTGTGTGAGAGAGACAGTGTTTGTGTGTGATAGTGAACATGTTTGTGTGTGTTTGTGTGTGTGTGTGTGTCTATGTGTGTGTGAGAGAGACAGTGTGTGTGTGTGATATTGAGCATGTGTATATGAATGAAAGTAGCAACCTGTTTCTAATCATGATCAAGACTTCTGTTGGTGTAAATGAGTGCTCTCAGGTTGACTGAGCGATGCTAATTAAACTAGCTCTTTTAGTTGGTAGTATTGTAGGTTCATATTTCTGTCAGTGTACAGTTATGTCTCATTAGTTAACCTAAACTAGTAGTGAGCAATATATTTTTTTTACAGTATTTGTTCATAATATTTCTTAAAGTTATGTAATACAATTGTGAAGTGTTTGTTCATGCTCTAGTTCACATTAAAATGGTTAAAATTAGGAATTGTTGCAGTTAATGTTAATTGAGATTCATAAATGCTGTAGAAGCATTGTAACTAACAAAACTATTGTAAAGTCTTAACTAATCATTAATTGCACATGTACACTAATCTAAGTTTTTATGGGTTAAATCAGGAAGAAGTAGTTCTTTAAGGCAGCAGTGCAGAAGAGGAGATGTCTTCAGGAAGCAGTTCATGTGAGGAGGGAAAGGTGGACAGAGGAAAGCAAGGGTTCCTCCTGTCCATCTGTATCTGGACTAATAGGCCGTTATCTCCTGTGACAGCGCTAGCTAATTGCTAGTGATGCCTGTGTGGGGTGGGGTGGGGAGGCGGAGCCTTTCTCCTGATCCCGCCCTTAAGATGCACAGCAGCCAATCATCGCTCTTCACGAGTTATATGATGCTCTGTTGTGGGGTATACATGAAGAAGCTCATCTAAAGACTAGAGCTCAGGTACAACACATGTGGAATAATCCAGCTTTATCACAAACACCTCAATACACTGATCTGAGTGCTAACAACACAAACACACTAGATTCTTGAAATGATTCGATCAATCAGTCTGTGTAGCATTATTCAGCTGGATAATTGTGAGATTTATTATCCAGTGTCAAGTGTTTCATAGCAGTCTTGCTCAGTGTGATCGCTTTAGTAATGTGTCTCTCTCACACTGGACTTTAGACCAACTTACAAAACCTCTCATTTGTTATAGCCAGATTTATATAGAAATGTTTTTTTAGCTTTTCACAATTTAATTGCTTAATAGCTGACTTAGCTATAACATAAAAGTAGAGGAGACTAAAGTGCATGAGAAACACTAATGTTACAGTATATAACTCTATACAGATCATCATCATATATATTCAAACACAGTCTCAGGCATGAACTACTGATCTGTTGTGGAAAAGTGAAATGCTTGTTCAGATTAAGAATATCTGATCCTGAATATCCTGCAGACGGACTATATTCAGTGCTGATAATCCTGTGATAATGAACACTTGTGCATCAGGAGAGCGTCTGGAAACTGTTGAGTGTTGAGATGTTAGTCTGTCTAGATGAGCGGAGATGATCCAGAGTTACAGTGTGCTTCCAGACACTAAACCCTTCTGCTTCTGAAGACTGACAGCACACGAGGTTGTTTATGAGTGCAGTTATTTATGAGTGCATTCAAAGTACATGGAGTAAATTCAATCACCGTCATGAAGTCTGGATAGGACAGAAGCTGCAGATAAACAGACTTTAAAAGGCTCCACAATCAGTCAATACTTTCAATAGAAACATCAGCAGTTCTGCTGCCAGACACATCCAGAAGAGCCATATGTATTATTGACAAAGCATAAGCATTACTGGTAACATTACTATTATACATGCATATCACTAACATTATTGGTACTTATTAAGCACATATTAATGCATGAGCATATTCTAAGATCCCTGATCCCGAGCCCATACCTAAACACATGACTATAAACAGCAGTCAGGAGTTCACTGAAGAAACTCAACAAAACAAACACAACAAAAACCTGCGGATCAGACTGAAGTCATGACAGAGAACAAATATCAAATATTGAAAATGTCATTAGAAAGTTTCATAAACATAATTTTAAGAATATTTTATCCTAACATTTGCATGACCTTAAAAAACGTGTGTTTGTGTGTGTGTGTGCATGAGAGAGTATATGTGTGTGGGTGTGTGTGTGTGTGTGTGTTTGTGTGTCAAAGTCAAAGTCACCTTCATTTATATAGCGCTTTAAACAAAATACATTGCATCAAAGCAACTGGCTTTATAAGTAATAAGCAATATTTTAAAATCTATTCAATGTTTGATAGGGAGCCAGTGCAGTGTGGACAGGACCGGGCTAATATGGTCATACTTCCTGGTTCTAGTAAGAACTCTTGCTGCTGCATTTTGGACTAGCTGTAGTTTGTTTACTAAGCGTGCAGAACAACCTCCCAATAAAGCATTACAATAATCTAACCTTGAGGTCATAAATGCATGGATTAACATTTCTGCATTTGACATTGAGAGCATAGGCCGTAATTTAGATATATTTTTGAGATGGAAAAATGCAGTTTTACAAATGCTAGAAACGTGGCTTTCTAAGGAAAGATTGCGATCAAATAGCACACCTAGGTTCCTAACTGATGACGAAGAATTGACAGAGCAACCATCAAGTCTTAGACAGTGTTCTAGGTTATTACAAGCAGAGTTTTTAGGTCCTATAATTAACACCTATGTTTTTTCTGAATTTAGCAGTAAGAAATTACTTGTCATCCAGTTTTTTTACATCGACTATGCATTCCATTAGTTTTTCAAATGGGTGTATTTCACCGGGCTGCGAGGAAATATAGAGCTGCGTATCATCAGCATAATAGTGAAAGCTAACACCATGTTTCCTGATGATATCTCCCAAGGGTAACATATAAAGCGTGAAGAATAGCGGCCCTAGTACTGAGCCTTGAGGTACTCCATACTGCACTTGTGATCGATATGATACATCTTCATTCACTGCTACGAACTGATGGCGGTCATATAAGTATGATTTAAACCATGCTAATGCACATCCACACACTGTGTGTGTATGTGTGTGTGTGTGTTTGTGTGTGTGTGTGAGAGTGTGTTGTCAGAAGAACCAGAGCACTGCTCTCTGTTTGTGTAAATGTCCAGACAAACTGTGACTCTGGGATTTCAGATTGATCTTTTCACACATGATCCTGTATGTTGGATCTGATCTAATCTGTTTGTGTGTGTGTGTGTGTGTGTGTGTGTCAGAGCTCAGCTCCTCACTTATGGAG
The DNA here is from genome assembly GCF_023724105.1 of Carassius gibelio. Taxonomy (NCBI): domain Eukaryota; kingdom Metazoa; phylum Chordata; class Actinopteri; order Cypriniformes; family Cyprinidae; genus Carassius; species Carassius gibelio. The sequence goes on from NC_068391.1 coordinate 21,809,561, forward strand.
AAGATGCAGTCTCGGGATCTGCTGCTAGGTGTTCCTGAGCTGGATGATTTGGGTCAGTTCCTGCGCTCTCTGCCCACCTCCACGCTGCTGGGTCTGGGTGCTCTGACCGCTGTGCTGGTCTACTGGATCTCCACCCGGCCGCGGCCCATCACACCGCCCTGCGACCTCCGGCTCCAGTCACAGGAAGTGCAGGTGACCAATCATCCTGCCAGTCAAACAGACAAACCTCTGGACCTTCAGACCAGACACAAGGCTTTATATCAATTAAAACAAGGTTTACATACATTTTATTTCTGCTAGTTGCCAAAGAAACATTTCTCATTTTTCACTGATAAATCCTCAAACTCAGTTTGAGCTCAGGTTCACTGTCCTGTGATGATCGGTCTTTTGTGTTCAAATCTGGCTCAGACCTGAGGTTTTTGCATAAGCAAAACATTTGTGGCAGCTGGCTTTAAATCAATAAGATCATCACCATATATATATATATATATTTAATCCAATACTCTCTTTTCAAATGTGGTTCAGGAGAACATAATGATAATATTTCCTGCACTGGAGTCCCTTTGAAAACCCTTTGAGTGTTTGGTTTTAAACAAAGGCACTATGGTTGCACATACACAGTCCAGGAGAACGCAAGCACAAATGCAAACATGAATGCAAACAAGTACTACACAACCAGTCCAACAATGCATCTTTCCTGCGGTTAATGAGATGGATTTACAGAAGAGCGTCCTCTCTTTTCCAGATGGAGGATGGTGCTCGGAGGTCCCTGATAAGCGACAGCTCCACGCTGCTCTCGTACTACCACGAGGACGCCAAGACCATGTACGAGGTGTTTCAGCGAGGTCTGCACATCACCGGTGAGCCTCGCCGTGTACATATACACACGCGTGTGATCTAAACCCTGAGGCGTGCACATCACATGATGACCAAACCACAGCACTGTCCACATGTGGACACACAGCTGACATTATCTGAGCAGTTAAAGCTAAACGCAGAGGTGTGTTAAAACATGTTCAGTTATTAATAATGCTCAGTGTCCTGCCGGGTCCAGCTCTGACTGTAATCTAACACACCTGAAGCAGCTGATCAAGGTCTGCAGGATCGTCTCAGGACAGGTGTGCTGGAGCAGGACGAAATGAGCTTTGCAGGACAGTGGTTCCCCCCATGGGCTCTAGAATATCAATCACTTACAGTAAAAACAGTTGTGATGATATTTCACAGTATAGTATAGTAAAAGCAGCTTTGGTGAAGGCACTAGGGTAATCATAATCAATGCAATGTTTTGATCCGCGTGATAAGTGAGATGTAGACGTGTTTGAGATGATCTGTGTGAAGATCTGACGTCTCTCTGTTGTTTCTGAGCAGGTGACGGACCCTTTTTAGGCTCCAGACTCCCCAATCAACCCTACAAATGGCTGTCCTACAGAGAGGTGAGTCTCAAACCCATCTCAAGCTGACAGCTGAGACACATGCCCTGTTTACTCCTGCTGTCTCTCGTCTCAACACGGCTGCTTCTCATCTGCTGTTCTAATGTTGTGAGATAATCTCGAGCGGTTTATTCACGTGAAAGGAGAACAGAAACCCTACGGAGAGCAGAAGCTGATGGTTGTCTGTCTGTGTGTCCTGCAGGTGTCCAGCAGGGCGGAGCACTTGGGCTCTGGTTTACTGTCTCAGGGGTGTCAGCCCAGTCCGGATCAGTTCATCGGGGTGTTTGCTCAGAACAGGCCTGAGGTAAAACACCAGACACCAGAACATGAAGCTGCCAGAAGCAGTGCACACACACTCATGAGCTCCTCCGTCTTCTTCTTCTCTCGCAGTGGATCATCTCGGAGCTGGCGTGCTACACCTACTCCATGGTGGTGGTTCCCCTGTACGACACGCTGGGACCCGACGCCATCCGCTACATCATCAACACAGGTGCTCCTCCGTCACCCCAAACACCCTAAACTCCTAAGGGGAGCAGAGAAGAACCAGCATTGGTTCAGCTGAGAAGATCAGTGCTTTTTCTTAGTGTGAAGAACGTTTTAATGGTCTAAAGAACCTTTAGTGGTTCCACGGACGTTGAAGGTTCTTCGTGGAACCGTACAGATGTGAAAAATGGATTTAATTTAGAAAACCGTTCTAATGTTGCTGTCCCTCTTTCAGCTGAGATCTCCACAGTGATCTGTGATAAAGCAGAGAAAGCGTCGGTTCTCCTGGAGAACGTCCAGCGAGGAGAGACGCCGGGGCTGAAGATGATCATCCTCATGGATGCCTTTGACACTCAGCTGCTGGAAGAAGCTCAGAAGTGCAGCGTTCACATCCGGGCGCTCAGAGATGTGGAGGTGAGACCTGTTCAGCTAAAGATCACAGAGAAGACAGACATTATGGGTTTAGGAGATCCTTCAATGGTTGGTAAGAAACGAGCGGGTGAAGGACGTGGCTGAGGGTTGAGGGAGGCTGGTTTTCCTCAGTAGTTTATCTGACGATCGCTCAGAGAAAGATAACATCCCTGAATGCAGTCTGATGGCAGCAGGCCCGGGCTCGTTCTAATGAACTGCATTCACTGCACATGCTGGGGGAGATTAACGTCTCAGGAAGTTGTTTGTTGATGTCTTGATGTTGTTTTTAGGCTCTGGGTCGAGAGCACTACAGGAAACCTGTGGTAAGTGTGCAACCAGTGTTTCTCCAGCACTATTTAATCACAGATCACACTGTGTTTCTTAAAGCTGACACATGTTTAGAGACATTCATCACTGCCCTTTCTTCACAAAACATCCTTTAGAGTGTGACATATATAGAACCACCCACTGTATGAGGTGTTAGCCTGATTTAACCCCGTATCCACAGTGAAGAGTGTTTGAGTGGTGTTCATGTGTTCCTGTAGCCTCCCGCAGCAGATGACCTGTCCATCGTCTGCTTCACCAGTGGAACCACAGGTCAGTCACAAACACACGCTTTCACACACACTGAGGAGTTAATTATTAGGAGTAGTTTATGAGAGGTTCATGAGACGTAGTTAATGAATAGTTAGCTGGTCTTGGCTGGTCCAGTTAGCCCCTGCTTGTAGATGCTATATATATATATATATATATATATGTATATACTGAATATATAAATGCATACACACAATATCAGTCAAAGTCTGAAATGAGCAGCTCCTTCAGGGGAGTGTGTGTAGATCACCGCTGTACACACACACACAGCACATGAACAGCTGGAAGTGTGTGTGTGTGTGTGTGTGTGTGTGTGTAACTCTAACACTATAATATAATAATATAACATCTATAACGGTCCACTCTCATGCGTGTGATCCCAGGCTTCTCTCAGGATTCCTGATGCTTCCTTCCTCTTCTTCCTGTCTCTGAGTTTATCTCAAGAGTGTTTTCAGAAGAGCTGAACCAGGAACAATTACTGATCTCTCGCTTCTGTCTGAAAGTAGCAACAAAACGTCCAGTGTTGAAGATGTTGACACTTCATTTAAAAATTATAATAATATTACAATTATATTAAGTTTTAACCAAAAAAAAAAAAATAATAATAAGGTTTTTATTTTCATGTATTTTTATATTCATTTTAATATATATATATACCAAAATACCAAATGGCCAAAACATATATTGGTAGAAAATATGTTTCCGTAGATATATATTTTAAGTATATCTTACATATGTTTGCCGTTTGGGCCTGTTATATCTGTAATGCCTTAGAGCAAGATTTTACAGTCAAGTGTCTTCAGTCTATGAGAGTCACTTCATCTCTTCTCCTCCGAGCGCTAGTGAAGAGAGTGTGTGTTCTAACACAGAGTAATGTGACGTCACGTCTGCACAGCCCTGGGCCGCTCGGTCACTCTGGTGTGACTCTGGTGTGACTCTGGTGTGACTCTGGTGTGTGTTTGTCCCTCAGGAGACCCGAAGGGAGTGATGCTGACCCACGGGAACGTCGTGGCTGACTTCGGGGGCTTCTTGAAAGTGACAGATGTAAGAGTTTTGTGTTTTCATCCCCTCTGCAGACTGTTGACTGACTCTTATCAGACTAACCACAGCGTTTTCTATTTGTGCCGCTGCAGAAGGTGATCTTTCCAAACCAAGATGACGTTCTCATTTCCTTCCTGCCTCTTGCTCACATGTTCGAGAGACTGATCGAGGTGAGACACGCGTGAGAAAACATCGGCCTGTGATTGCTGTGACATATTCTCAGGCAATAGCTCATTTATAGCCCACTCACACACACACTCACTCACTCACACACTCACTCACACACACACTCACACACACACACACACACACACACACACACACACACACACACACACACTCACTCACACACACACACACACACACTCACACACACACTCACTCACACTCACTCACACACACACACACACACACTCACACACACACTCACTCACACACACACACACACACACACACACACACTCACACACACACTCACTCACACTCACTCACACACACACACACACACACACACTCACACACACTCACTCACACACACACACACACACACTCACACACACACTCACTCACACACACACACACACACACACACACACACTCACACACACACTCACTCACACTCACTCACACACACACACACACACACTCACACACACACTCACTCACACACACACACACACACACACACACACACTCACACACACACTCACTCACACTCACTCACACACACACACACACACACACTCACACACACTCACACACACACTCACTCACACTCACTCACACACACACACACACACACTCACACACACACTCACACACACACACACACACACACACTCACACACACACTCACTCACACTCACTCACACACACACACACACACACTCACACACACACTCACTCACACACACACACACACTCACACACACACTCACACACACACACACACACACACACTCACACACACACTCACTCACACTCACTCACACACACACACACACACACTCACACACACACTCACTCACACACACACACACACACACACACACACACTCACACACACACTCACTCACACACACACACACACACACACACACACACACTCACACACACACTCACTCACACTCACTCACACACACACACACAGTTCTCATTTCGTTATTGAGAATGAACTAAGGTTTAGATGTTGATGTATTGTTTCATTTAAAGTAACCATGTTAGAGATCAGTGTTTGCTTTAGTTGTGCTCTTGACCCTTGACCTCTGCCTTAGTCTTTTTTCTGGCTGTTATAACCGTGTGTTTCTAAAACACATTTGTTGTAACTCAAAAGCCCAGAAGAAATGCCATCAGGTGTTAACCTGTACTTAGATGTAGGTTGTTATACTTTATATTGGTATAACAACCAATTATATATATTATTATGCAACTGTTAGGAGTCTAATCTCTGATGAAATATGGGTTGTGTAATTAAATTGACTGTAGTAAAAGTGATTCTCAGAGCCAGTGTTTCTGTAATAATCCGTTAATACAAAGACTTTCCAAACAGTTTGGTCTTCTATGGTGTCAGTTAGTCACACACAGACATCAATAATCAGAATATGAACCTCAACAATGGTGACCATAAAAGAAAAAAAAAATGCTGCAGAGCATGCTGGGAGCCATGGATGAGTTTTGTACTACAACCCAGCATGCATTGCAGCATGTTTTTTTCGTCACCATTGTTGAGGTTCATATTCTGATTATTGATGTCTGTGTGTGACGAGCTAATGGCATAGAAGAAAAATGTATGTGTACAAAATGTTTATGAAATCATTTTTATATTAACTGATTATCACAGAATCACTGGCTCTTAGTGTCATTTTTATTAGGTCCACTTGTACTAATTACACATTTGTTTAATCAGAGATTAGACTCTGTATAGATCAATATTTGTGAATAATAATGAAAAATTATCATCACAGCTATAAAGTACAACAATCTACATCTAGGTACAGGTGAACACCTGATGGCATTTCTTCTGGGCTTTTGAGTTATAACAAATATGTTTTAGAAACACACGGTTATAACAGCCAGAAAAAAGACTAAGACAGAAATCAAGGGTCAAGAGCCCAACTGAAGCAAACACTGATCTCTAACATGGTTACTTCAAATGAAACAATAAATCAACATCTAAACCTTAGTTCATTCTCAATAAGATCTTCTGTAGACGTCTGACAGAAATAAAGTCAGTCTGGTTATTAATAAGTGGAGCTGGTGATGCTGTTTGTGGGGTTGTTTAATCAGATCTTGAGAGATTTCATGTATTTTATTTCAGTTGATTTCATCTAAGTCTGTGTCTGAAGTCAGTTGTAGTAGTTCTTGTGTTTCTCTTTTCTTCAGTGATTCTGTTTGTTAACAGCAGCTGTTCATCACTAATTCTCAATCAGCACTTAGTTAATCACTTAATTACTTAATTGCAATGTATATTTTCTTTCAGTGAACTCAACTGAATTAAGTTCAGAGTACTCGTAACTATTAGTTTTTTGAACTTAAATGGTTTAAGGCAATCAGTTTCCTCAAATGGTTTGAGTTAACATAACTTAAGGATATCTGTTTACTCAAACCGTTTGAGTTAAGTTTACTTGTCGGGTTTTACAGTGTAGTCATGTCACAGATTCCTCTGTAGTGCTTTACACAACACAGACTCTTGTGGAGCATTGAATTCTTATAGCATTATTTTATTATCAATAATAATTTGGGTAATGGTGAAAGGAAATGTTTTTAAAATATAAAAAATGGGTGATTTAAACACTGAAGGAACATTCAAATGTAACGTTCTCTGACCTCTAGGCGGTGGTCATCTGTCACGGCGGGAGGATTGGCTTCTTCCAAGGAGATATCCGTCTGCTTCCGGACGACATGAAGGCTCTCCGGCCCACCATATTCCCAGTGGTGCCTCGACTCCTGAACCGCATGTATGACAAGGTGAGAAGAGTTCAAACTGTTTTAAATGAAGTGTTTGCTGTTGCAAGATATGTGTGATGTTTTGCATGCGGTGTGTGTGTTGTGTGGTTTTGTGTGTAGTGTTTTGATAGTTTCAAAAGCTGTGTGTAAGCATTTTTTTAAACTGCAACTACATCATTTACTTGTTAGCTTTTTAAGATGTACTGTACTTTACTGTTTTTTGTGGTCTTCCTGGCAAATGAGGAACAGCAGATGTGCAGAGCTCTGATCTTTAAAGGGTGTTTTTGATAAACAACTCATGATTTATTAATATTTGCTGTTTATTTTGTTGAATGGTCCCAGTGAACAAATGTGTCTAATAACATGAGTATTACACCATCAATATGATTTATTTTATTCTTCCTGTGTCATCATAAACCAAATGGTTTAAAAAACAAACTAAATTGTGTGTATGTTTTTGAGAATCTGAAAAGTTTTGTGTGAGGAGTAGAGTTAGGGTTAGGGTTAGTGTAAGGGATAGAAAACACTGTTTGGACAGTAGAAGTGTGTTAAGGACGCTTCTGAGAAACTCCTGTTACCTCTGATACTGAAGCCTGATTTGTTCATGTTCACCCTTTACGAGGACTCCTAAAAAGCATGAAACAAATACGAGATCCTCTCCACTAATCTGGGGGATCAGGTCAATTAAGAGGACAAAATCTGTGCCTGACAGGAGGGTATGTCCAGGTTATAAAACCCGGTGAAAGCAGACGGTAAAGACCAACTATGCCGGGCAACTATGAGCAGCATCGTCCGACTGTCAGGGCTCTTCTACGGTGAGCAGCAGGCTTCAAGCTTCTTTCTTCAGAGTGCAGCAAGGAGATGATCCTCGTGCCGAAAGAGAAACTAATTACAAATGGCGCTCAGAGCTGACTACAGTGGGCTGAAGCGCTGTTTGTTAGTGCAGCGACACCAAAATGAAGAAATCCAGCTCCAGTATCAGAGTGATTCCCATAAGTGTCCTTGACACAAAGGGAGAGATAGATTGATAGGGAAACAGTTACGCCTCTGGATTGAACCCATGAAGCATGTGTGTGTGGTGCAGTTTGAGCTCATCCGTCTCTGTTGTCGCTCAGATCTTCAGTCAGGCCAACACCTCGCTCAAGCGCTGGCTGCTGAACTTCGCGGCTAAGAGGAAAGGGCTGGAGGTGCGCCGCGGCGTGATCCGCAGTGATAGCGTATGGGACAAGATCTTCTTCCACAAGATCCAGGTGTGTAATGCAGCTCCAGGGACACATGAAGCTGCAGCCGTGCTGATGTCTGAATGATCATGTGATCTCCTCTCAGGCCAGTCTGGGCGGCAGGTTACGGATGATCATCACCGGAGCGGCTCCTGCGTCCCCGATCGTCCTGGACTTCCTGAGAGCGGCGCTCGGCTGTCAGGTGAGATCCCACGCCGCCGGCCGCAGCTGCTGGTGCTCAGCGCCGGTGTTTTCTCACGCAGACGATGCTCTGTGTGCAGGTGTACGAGGCGTACGGTCAGACGGAGTGCACCGCTGGATGCACCTACACCACTCCTGGAGACTGGACGGCCGGTGAGACACACACACTGCAGATCACAGCTTCTCTTCAGCTCCAGCACATGCACACACACATTTCAACAACAGCTTATATTGGTCTAAGCAGATTTATATATATCTAATCAGATTTTGGTACTGTTTTGTTCAGTTTGTCTAAAAGCAAATAACACTCCTCAAATAATAAAATAAAAAAATTAAATGATAAAAAATTATATTTTAAAATATGATTTCAAAAATAAATATTATAATTACATACACTGGATAACTTTACTGATCGCACAAACTGCACTGTAAATACCTACACGTTACCTCAAAGAGCTATTTTAACTTGTTTAAAAACAAAAGATAGTTTTGTTGGTACAAATTTATATATAGATTGGTTCAGTTATAAATAATATAAATAAATGGGAAACACTAAACAAAAACAGGTAATTTGGATGTTAATAAATTACTAATACCAAATCAATAAAAAGCAACAATGCACTAAAAAAATGGTTTAAAAATTATTATTAACAGTTTTTTTTCTGATGTTGTTTTGATGGTACAAAACAGAAAAATGATGCATAAGGTCTAGAAGTTGCCTCTATTTACAGTAAGTAATCCAAATTAAACTGTGACTAACAAAATATGTTTTTATTAATATAAAATCCAGTTTTAAGGATTAAACAAAACCAGGAACTAATGTAACTAATTGAAGTATGATTTATTTCAGTTTGGTGTTATTATAAGGTCTAACAAAACCAAGAAAATCTTTCACTGCATCATTGCTGACTGAAGGTTTGTTTTAATTTCTGTTAATTTCTGTTTTTAATTCTTCACTTGACATCAGTTCACATGACAAGAGAACCTGACTTTTGGAGCGCAGTGATCTTGTTCTTAGAGGAGCGATCAGACATAGGCCTGTAATAATCTAGATTATATCCTCCAAAGACTGAGGTGATGTGTGTTCAGTCCAGCTGTGCAGCAGAATGAAGTAATTGTGAGAAGCAGAGTGTGTCAGCAAACACAGCCCACTGTACAGAAAGCTCTCCCTCTTCTGGCTGGTTCCTATATCACACTTCATCTGAGTTTTGCTCTCAGTAATGAGTCCTCTCTGTTTTTCCACTCATTATCTCCTTTAAACAGTCATTTGCAGAATCATCTGTAACTCACACTTGTTTGTTGAGGACATGGAAACACACAAAGACAGCTAAAATAAATTCAATTCTAAACTTTACAGGGAGCCAATGTAAAGACGCTAAAACTGGAGTAATGTGATCCCTCTTTTTTGTTCCAGTAAGGAGCCTCACTGCAGCATTTTGGACAATTTGCAGACCCGACATTGCTGTTTGAGGCAGGCCACAGTAAAGGGAATTACAGTAATCCAGGCCTGATGTTATGAAAGCATAGATTACACTCTCCAGATCTTTGTGAGGCAAAAACTCTTTCAGTCTAGCAATTGATCTCAGATGGAAGACCTGCCCTTTACCTCTGTGCTAATTTGATTCTTAAACTTGAGGAATGAATCAAATGAGATTTCTTACATGGGTTTGAACATTGGCAGAGAGAGACCCTAAATTAAAAACAGATTAAGTCCTAGATTGGCCCAAAATCTGAATTGAGCTTACATTTAATTGCAAAAATATGATTAGCCATCCAAACTTTTATCTCCTCAAAAGAGTCACTGCGGTCAGTTTTTGCTGGAAGACAGAACTGTATATTGTCAGCACAGCAGTGGTATGACAACCAAGGGAAGCATGTAAACTGAGAAAAGAAGAGGGCCTAAAATGGGTCTTTGGGGCACACCGCACAATGAAGAAAACTCCCCAATGCTCACGGAGAAGGATCGGTCTTTAAGATAAGAGCCTAGCACTGCAGAGCAACACCCTGAATACCCAGCAACCTCTACAACTGATGTGACACAATACTACGATACTGTATCAAAGCCGAACTTAAATCCAACACAATAAACACAGCATATGAACCAGTGTCAAGCACTTGCTAAAGCTCATTACTTACTCTCGGCAGTGCAGTTTCTCTGATCTAAAACCTGACTGGAAATATCTAAAACATTGAACATACTGATAAAGGAATTCAACTGACGATAAACAACTCTCTAATAGCTTTTAGATAAAAGGCAACTTAGAGACAGGTCTAAAGTTACTGAGGATGGGTTTCTTAAGCAGAGGGTGAACCACAGCATGTTTAACCCTAGCTGGTACAACTCCGTTTGCTAAAGAACTATTAATGATGGCCGTTACAGCCGGACTGAGGTTTGCAAACACTTCAACACCAGACAAAGGCTTCAGTAACAGATCAGGGCAATCAGGGAGAATCAGAACAGCTGTGGAGCTACTAACCAGATTAACAAGAGAACACAGAAACTGAACCAAAACAGAACTACACATGACAGCTAAAGCATATCCTTAGCTAACTGTGATGAAGTTATTCAGGTCTTTGGTCCTCATTCTGTGTTTCTGCAGGTCACGTAGGCGCTCCGCTGCCCTGTAATCTCATCAAACTGCTGGATGTGGCTGAGAAGAACTACTTTGCTGCTAAAGGAGAAGGAGAGGTGTGTTAACACGATCTGTGCTTCATTTCATGATGATCACTGAGCAAGGAGAAATCCTCTCATAAGCTACTTCACAGCAGAGAAAGAGAAAAGTACATACAGCACTGCATCAGTGTGTCATCAGTGGATGCTCTGCAGTGAATGGGTGCCGTCAGAATGAGAGTCTGATAAAAACATCCCAATAATCCACAGCACTCCAGTCCATCAGTGAACATCTGGAGAAGACAAAACCTGAAACACATCCAGCATTAAGATGATTTTACCATCAGCTGTTTGGACTCTCATTCTGACGGCACCCATTCACTGCAGAGCATCCACTGATGAGACACTGATGCAGTGCTACATTTCTCCAAACCTGATGAAGACACACACTCCTCCTGATCTCAGATGATCTGAGAGTGAACACAGTTCCAGCACATGGAGATGTTAGGCTGAACTCTTGCTTCCTCACCACTATACATCTGTCTCTGAGAAGAGAAGAGATCTGCAAGTTTTCATTCACCAAACAAAACTAATAACATTCAGTATCAAACTTCTCTTATTCTTTCTTGATTCAGATTTGTGTGAAGGGCCCAAACGTGTTCAAGGGTTATCTGAAGGATCCTGTGAGGACGGCTGAGACGCTGGACGCAGACGGATGGCTTCACACTGGAGACATTGGCAAATGGCTGCCGGTACGTTACATGAGAACCAGGATGAACGTGACCTTCCTTTCCCACTAAATATCTGCATTCTGTGTCCACATGTTGTGGTGTTATGATCTATCCTTATAGAGATCTGACAGATACAGCTTGTGCTTCACGGCTGAAACATTAACCAGAACACCAGCCCTGAGCAGTATTTTACCAGAAGAGAGATGATCTAGAACCTAAAACATCAACACTGCACATTATGAACCATCCATGTCCCTCAGACAGCTGAATGATGGCTTCTTTCTTTTGTTCCCATCAGAACGGCACGCTGAAGATCATCGACAGGAAGAAGCACATCTTCAAGTTAGCTCAAGGAGAGTATATTTCCCCGGAGAAGATCGAGAGCATCTACATCCGCAGCGAGCCCGTGTCTCAGCTCTATGTTCACGGGGACAGCCTGCAGGTCAGTGGCTCACGCTCCGGTCACACAGAACCAGGTCACAGCGCTGACCGCTTCATAACGCCTGATGATTGTGTGTGCAGTCGTGTCTGGTGGGAGTCATCGTCCCCGATCCTGAGGTCTTACCCTCCTGGGCTCAGAAGAAGGGCTTCGTGGGAAGCTATGACGAGCTGTGTGGAAATAAAGTAAGGCTCGCTCTGAACACTTGTGGCACCACACATGCGTTTACTGACCACTGTCTCTGTTTCACGTCTGAAGGAAATTAAGAAAGCCATTCTGGAGGACATGGTGTGCTTGGGAAGAGCTAGTGGCCTCCATTCATTCGAACAGGTGCGTTTGCAACACAGATATAGCACAGGGTAGTTACAAAGTTAGAAACTTTTCATTTTGAGTTGAAAGATGAAGTGCATCAGTGCCTGCTCTTTATGAAACAGCTGAGATGCTGTGACATCTTCTAATCTTGATCAGTCATCTCTTGCTGATGATGGTTCTTCAAATGCATTTCAGATCTTCTAAGATTACTGCACACTCTTGTGTTCAACGGAGAGAGCAAAGTTACTGATTCTCTAAACCATGATCCACAGTGTAACGGCGAGACAGAGGTGTAATGACCTCAATAATCAGAAAAACACACATGCTCTCGTCTAAATTGGAACATTGCATCATTACATTGTCTTAATAAACAGCTAGTTATAAATATTATATTTAACCCTTAACCACACACTCTGCATTTGTACAACTTTATTTACTTTATACCATTTTTACAATAATACCTATTAAAAATAAATGTTTTTCAAAGCAGTGCCACAGAAGAAATATATTTGGTTCCACTTTTAATGAACAGTTCTTAAAATAACTATTTTTTTTCCTGAGTGTGAATATTTTATTCATCTAAAGTGCACTTTTCCATTATAAAGAACCCTTTTCCATGGAGGTTAGAGGTTCTTCATGCTAACACAGAGTGTGGTCCTGCTTGACGTAATAATCCACAATGATTTCTCTGACCCCTGGCAGGTTAAAGACATCCACATCCATAAAGAAATGTTCTCCGTCCAGAACGGATTGCTGACCCCCACTTTAAAAGCCAAGAGACCGGAGCTGAAGCAGTACTTCAAGACAGAAATCGAGCAGCTGTACAGCAACATCTCCATGTAGTCTCTGGTCTCCAGCAGATGAGGACGCTCCAGCATTCCTTCACTATTTGTTCTTCTTCATTGAAAACTAGCTGGCACTAAACGCTCCGAACGAGCCACGGGCGTCAGGGCCGAGCATGAGCTTTACTCGCTATAAGAGTATTTAAACGAGCTGTGAATGTCAACGGGTGGTGTGCCTTTAGAAACGTGGCAGAGCTGCAACCAAATCCAGTCGTGCTCCGAAAGCGGAAGCGTCCCAGCTAGCATGCATGCTTCATTCATCTCCGGTGGGCCGAGGAGGGCAAAGGTCACCCGTTTCCATTCATCTTTCCTTTACAGGTCTGAAGGGAAATCCAGCAGATTTCGGGCTGTAAGCCATGCATGCTGTTTGACATTCCCAGCCTCATACAGAGCTCATGCACAACAATCACATACGATGCTTGTCTAGATAGTGAAGCTCTATCTGTGTCTCACTTCATCAACGTGAGCACGTCACACAACCTTGGCCCGAGTCGATGGATCGACCAGCTTCTCAGTTCCTTTCCATCCCAAAGTTTTCAATAGTAGCTTGTTGAAGAAAACTAGATGTGAAACTATTTAAGCAACGGTTTGAAGTGTAGAGAAACCAATAAGATTTGAACCTGCTCTTGAATGATATCAGAACTTTATCTTTGTATTTCATGAGGGGATATGAATGGGGACGAATCTGCAGAGATGTTCCTTTATTCTCGGTTACCTTAGCTTTAGTTTTCTGCCATTATTTATTTCACCTGCCCCTGTTCAGACTCTGTTGTGTTTTTGTCTGTTTGCTAGAATGTTGTTGACTTATTAGCTAATTTAACGATCAGGGTTGTTCTGTTACTCGTTTATTTATTGTGATCAGAGGCTCTTCTCCATTTGGATGCTCTTTATGCTTCCAGATCAACACAAGTGTACATTTCTCCTAATTTCAGTCAGACTGAAGAATAATGACCAAAGTCTGTCTTCACATCATTATAGTGTCTTCAGTCAAACAGCTATTAGACAGAACATCTGAGCCTTACGAATCTGAAGACATTTTCCCCAGTTTTGACCAACAGTTTGTTATTTGTGTTTTTGAATCTGTTCACTTGCATCTTTTCCTGATAATAAAGTCTTTTACGCGCATGTACATCTCTGCATATACACAAAAATAGTGATGAGTGTGTGCAAAACATGTAAAAATAAAGAAAAATGATTTGTAATTCTATTGGTCTGTATATGAAGCCTCCTTGTTCGATTGATCTGTTGATGAAGTGCTTCTCAATCACTGTCCTCCTGTCGTCCAGCCGGAAGAATCAGATTCCTTTCTTCTAGGACGGATGCTCCGACACTTTTCTTCTTTTAATAAGAACTGCTTGATTTCATCCACACTCCTGAGGCTAATTCCCATCCATCATGGAGATATGGTGAGTGTTTTGATCCCATCATTCATAAATAAATGGGCTACAAAGTTTGAAACTATAGTGTGCAACTTTAATAATCCAATAATTGCTTTAGTAAGAGTGACTGCAGCTCTCTATGACCTCCTAAAACTATTGGAGCTGTCACATCCATGTCCTCTTGTTCAGCCGCTCGATGATGTCACCGCTGGAATGTGATTGGATGTCCAGGCATTAGTGTTTCTCCAATGGCAGGTTGGTACTGTATCTCCCCATAATAATCTCTGCCACTGCGTACATGTAATACCTGACAGATGCATAACAAGTTCTGTAGAAACCAAAGCGTGTTACAGAAGTACAGAACCTTCTTTAAATACGAGCTGTTAGTGCACTTACAGCTACAGTTTCTGGTCTCAGATTTTAGCTTCTGTATTTCCTACAGTTTATAACTTGTTGATTATGTCTGTCATGATGATTTTTTTCTTTGATAACATTTGTCTGTGTGATGGGGAAAATCCCATTCAAACCCAGTCCTAAACGGTTTACAGGGGATTCACAAACGTTATCTTCTCTTCAGAACAACATCATAAACCCCATACTATTGACTGTTGAATTGATGTAAAAAATAAAACATTCTGAAATCTCAAAAACTGTTGCAACTCTATTTAAATATTTTTTCCTTTCCTGCTGAAGTATTCTTTGAGTTATTGGTGGATGCTCTTAATTCAGAAGTTTTAAACTCATTATCCAAACCACATTTATTTCAGTTTCTCTTCCAACAGACTTGCAGAAATTTCGCCAAACTTGGCCTTCTGTACTTTTAATGATCTGCTCTTTTTCTGTAGTAATCTGTGACTTCTTCCTGTCTCTGATTGCTCTGAATAATATAATATAATATAAACATTTCTGATGTATTTTATTAAATATAAAATTATATAATATGTGAAATGTTCTTTGAAGAATAGAATAGAATAGAATAGAATAGAATAGTCTAACCTCATGTCTTGAGTCTTTGCAGGGTTTTATGTCCAGTGTTGGGCTAGTTACTCAGAGAATGTAATATATTACTTGTTACTCAAAAGTAATATTATTAATTTACTAATTATTGTCTGTCAACAGTAATTAATTACACTACTAGTTACATTACTTTTTCTTCACGCCCCACAGAAGTAACTGTGTATCTTCCACATTGTAGTTTCTCCGTTACCCATATACGATTATATTTCATTATGTAGGCTATTTTATGATATAGAATCAAAAAAGTAAAAAAAAAAAAAAACTTTAATTTTCCAAAAAGATTTTTAATTATAGAATAATGTACCACATGCTGCTCAGAGAGATGTGGGTGGATTGTAATGACAGAGTAAAGTAAAGCCACAACTTTCACAACAGTGTTCAGATCATCTTTTTTATTGACAAAATCATATAATGCAATATTTAAATCTGATGAATGTAAACTTTTCCATATTCCTATCTTGTCTGCTGCATTGGAGACATCACATACATGTGCGAGTCGTGACAATTATGAAAATAAATCTAGAAATTATTTGATTGTTTGATTTTAAATCAGCGTGGTTGAGGCATCAAAAGTACCTGTTTTATAGATAGCAGCTGTAATAGTATTACTGAAATCTTCTCAATAATCAACAGGACGTACAGCTCACAGCGACCCGAGTTCGAATCCTGCCTCGAGGTCCTTCCTGATCCCGATCCCTCTCTCCTCTCCTGTCATCTCTCCACTGTCCTCTTAACATCATTAGCTCGTGTTCAGTCTGCATCACTGCGCGCTGAACCGTTCCATTCTGACACAGCGACAGGGAGGCCAGCTTCTCAAACCGAGTTCGGTGAAGTATAGGAGAACTAATCATTCATCTCACGTTTTACATCAAATCTATTTTACCATATTCATGTTAGGATTATCTCGAAGTAACCGAGTATATTCTAGTTTTAAAATCCTATTAAGTGAAGCTCGTCCTGAACTTTCTCCCCCCATCGAGGAGGCTGAAGTGGTTCAGTCCATGATAGCGGAAGTGCTGACAGCGGACTGGAGAGAGAGCAAGTAAAGTTCCAGACACTCGGTCGAGTTTGTGTTGATTTGTGTAGACGACAGCAGAAGCGCCACAGAGAGACCCCGAGATGCGGCGAAAGCAGAAGAGACTGCTGCAGATCGCGCTGCTGCTGCTGCTGGTCTTTCTGTTCCTGCCGAGCGTCGGCTTGTGGTCCGCGTCTCTGGAGCGAATGTTTGACAGCTCTGTGGACGCCGCCGCACTCTCGCGCGCACAGGTACGACAGCGCTCACTCAGCTCGCATACACTCTGTTTCTACAGTATCATAGCAGGTAATCTTTACTCGCTGCTGCATGGTAGTGCTGCGAGGCTAGAAGTGTCTTTGACTTCTTGACGCTCCGAGTGAACGACAGATGACGAACGCGACGCGACTAGAGCGGGAACGCGTTGTAGTTTTGTCGCGACACTCGCGCTGCACACAGGCTTATCAACGTGCTAGTAAGTTATTGGCTGATCAGTTATTATATGGTACTTTGGACAAATATCACAGACCGATAATAAACTGACGTAAAACATTGTTTGAGTTCTATCATGTAATTCTGCTGTGGAAATTAAAACATGCAGATCCAGTATACATAATTATTCACATTCTGGTAAAACAAGCATTAAACTTGTCTGTTTTTATGGTTTTTGGGTCAAATAGAATTCTCAGTATAAACCTTGACATTAAATATGTAAATGAAAGAAAAGCATAATTTAGCTCCCTCAAAAGTGATGTGGAAATATCAGTGATTGACGTCCTTTGGTTAAACTGAGTCTGTGACTCTCTGCAGTCATACACCATCCCAGCATGTCATCAGATCAGGGGTGGGAATCACAGGGTACCTCACAATACCCATAATATCACCATACAGCAATTCTGAGATAATCAATATAACGCTAGGCCTCACATAGATGTGTGATGGGTGTGTGTGTGTTATGTTTAATGGGTGGGTGTGTGTCGGGCAGACGTGTGATGGGTGGGTGTGTGTTATGTTTAATGGGTGGGTGTGTGTCGGGCAGACGTGTGATGGGTGTGTGTGTGTTGGCCAGATGTGTGATGGGTGTGTGTGTGTTGGGCAGATGTTTGATGGGTGTGTGTGTGTGTTGGGCAGATGTTTGATGGGTGTGTTGGGCAGATGTGTGATGGGTGTGTGTGTGTTGGGCAGATGTGTGATGGGTGTGTGTGTGTTGGGCAGATGTTTGATGGGTGGGTGTGTGTCGGGCAAACGTGTGATGGGCAGATGCACGATGGGTGTGTGTGTGTTGGCCAGATGTGTGATGGGTGTGTGTGTGTTGGGCAGATGTTTGATGGGTGTGTGTGTGTGTTGGGCAGATGTTTGATGGGTGTGTTGGGCAGATGTGTGATGGGTGTGTGTGTGTTGGGCAGATGTGTGATGGGTGTGTGTGTGTTGGGCAGATGTTTGATGGGTGGGTGTGTGTCGGGCAGACGTGTGATGGGCAGATGCACGATGGGTGTGTGTGTGTTGGCCAGATGTGTGATGGGTGTGTGTGTGTTGGCCAGATGTGTGATGGGTGGGTGTGTGTTGGGCAGATGTTTGATGGGTGGGTGTGTATCGGGCAGATGTTTGTGTTGGTCAGATGTTTGATGGGTGGGTGTGTGTTGGGCAGATGAGTGATGGGTGGGTGTGTGTGTGTTGGGCAGATGTGTGATGGGTGGGTGTGTGTTTGGCAGATGTTTGATGGGTGGGTGTGTATCGGGCAGATGTTTGTGTTGGGCAGATGTTTGATGGGTGGGTGTGTGTTGGGCAGATGAGTGATGGGTGGGTGTGTGTGTGTTGGGCAGATGTTTGATAGGTGGGTGTGTGTCGGGCAGATGTTTGTGTTGGGCAGATGTTTGATGGGTGGGTGTGTGTTGGGCAGATGTGTGATGGGTGGGTGTGTGTTGGTCAGATGTTTGTGTTGGGCAGATGTTTGATGGGTGTGTGTGTGTTGGGCAGATGTTTGATAGGTGGGTGTGTGTCGGGCAGATGTTTGATGGGTGGGTGTGTGTTGGGCAGATGTTTGTGTTGGTCAGATGTTTGTGTTGGGCAGATGTTTGATGGGTGGGTGTGTGTTGGGCAGATGTTTGATGGGTGGGTGTGTGTTGGGCAGATGTGTGTTGGGCAGATGTTTGATATGTGGGTGTGTGTTGGGCAGATGTTTGATTGGTGGGGGTGTGTCGGGCAGATGTTTGATTGGTGGGTGGGTGTCAGGCAGATGTTTGATGGGTGGGTGTGTGTTGGGCAGATGTTTGTGTTGGTCAGATGTTTGTGTTGGGCAGATGTTTGTGTTGGGCAGATGTTTGATGGGTGGGTGTGTGTCAGGCAGATGTTTGATTGGTGGGTGGGTGGGTGGGTGGGTGTCAGGCAGATGTTTGATGGGTGGGTGTGTGTTGGGCAGATGTTTATGTTGGTCAGATGTTTGTGTCAGGCAGATGTTTGATGGGTGGGTGTATGTCGGGCAGATGTTTGTGTTGGGCAGATGTTTGATGGGTGTGTGTGTGTTGGGCAGATGTTTGATGGGTGGGTGTGTGTCGGGCAGATGTTTGTGTTTGTCAGATGTTTGTGTTGGGCAGATGTTTGATGGGTGGGTGTGTGTTGGGCAGATGTGTGTTGGGCAGATGTTTGATATGTGGGTGTGTGTTGGGCAGATGTTTGATTGGTGGGTGTGTGTTGGGCAGATGTGTGTTGGGCAGATGTTTGATATGTGGGTGTGTGTTGGGCAGATGTTTGGTGGGTGGGTGTGTGTTGGGCAGATGTGTGTTGGGCAGATGTTTGATATGTGGGTGTGTGTTGGGCAGATGTTTGATTGGTGGGTGTGTGTTGGGCAGATGTTTGATGGGTGGGTGTGTGTTGGTCAGATGTTTGTGTTGGTCAGATGTTTGTGTTGGGCAGATGTTTGATGGGTGGGTGTGTGTTGGGCAGATGTTTGATATGTGGGTGTGTGTTGGGCAGATGTGTGTTGGGCAGATTTTTGATATGTGGGTGTGTGTTGGGCAGATGTTTGATTGGTGGGTGTGTGTTGGGCAGATGTGTGTTGGGCAGATGTTTGATATGTGGGTGTGTGTTGGGCAGATGTTTGATGGGTGGGTGTGTATTGGGCAGATGTGTGTTGGGCAGATGTTTGATATGTGGGTGTGTGTTGGGCAGATGTTTGATTGGTGGGTGTGTGTTGGGCAGATGTTTGATGGGTGGGTGTGTGTTGGGCAGATGTTTGTGTTGGGCAGATGTTTGATGGGTGGGTGTGTGTTGGGCAGATGTTTGTGTTGGGCAAATGTTTGTGTTGGTCAGATGTTTGTGTTGGTCAGATGTTTGTGTTGGGCAGATGTTTGATATGTGTGTGTGTGTTGGGCAGATGTTTGATTGGTGGGTGTGTGTTGGGCAGATGTTTGATGGGTGGGTGTGTGTTGGGCAGATGTTTGATGGGTGGGTGTGTGTTGGGCAGATGTTTGTGTTGGGCAGATGTTTGTGTTGGGCAGATGTTTGTGTTGGGCAGATGTTTGATGGGTGGGTGTGTGTTGGGCAGATGTTTGTGTTGGGCAGATGTTTGTGTTGGGCAGATGTTTGATATGTGTGTGTGTGTCGGGCAGATGCATGATGGGCAGATGCACAATGGGTGTGTGTGTGTCAGGCAGATGTTTGATGGGTGGGTGTGTTGGGCAGATGTTTGTGTTGGTCAGATGTTTGTGTTGGGCAGATGTTTGTGTCAGGCAGATGTTTGATGGGTGGGTGTGTTTCGGGCAGATGTTTGTGTTTGGCAGATGTGTGATTGCCGGGTGTGTGCGGGCAGACGTGTGATGGGCGGATGTGTGTCGGGCAGATGCATGATGGGCAGATGCACGATGGGAGTGTGTGTGTCAGGCAGATGTGTGATGGGCAGATGTACGATGGGTGTGTGTGTGATGGCAGGAGTTTGATGGTCGGATATGTTTTTAGGCAGAAGTGTGATGTGCGGGTGTGCAATGGGTGGATGTATGTTTGGAGGATGTTTTTCATCCAGGTGGACACTGCATGCTGCTGATACTTTCTCCTTCTCACAGTGCATCTAATGCACTCTGAGTGAAAAATGCTCACTGGCTACTGGAACATAATTTTAAATGATTGAACTACCTTATTTTAGTCTGACTACATCAGTAGTTTTCATTTTGCTTCTGTACTCAGTCTGAGATAGCGACCTCTAAATAGCCAGCCTATCTTGGAACAGGGGGCGGCCTGAGAGCCGTGACGTAGACGCTAAACGCCGAATATAAGATTGTAGTTTAGGTTAGGGAAAACGACAGCGGACACGGAGACACGAGATGCTGTTCGCAGAGTGTTTGTTTTACATTATGAATGGAGGTGATGTTGTGGCCCTAATTGCGACAGGTTTTGGGAAAAGTTTAATATATCTACTGTTACCAATCGTCAGCGAGAAACTGGAGAGGCTAAAGTCCGGCAATAATTGTGATTGTGTCCCCCTTGGTTGCTCTCATTGAGGATCAGGTTACAGCTAAACCTTTTTTTTTTTTTCTCGTAACATACCTGTGTTTACTACAGAAGTTTGAGGAGACTGAGACTGCGCATAACACACATCATAACCAAACATTATGTGATTGGCCCCCAGAAAGACAACTCTGGTCAGTTATGCCATTCCAGACTCTGTCTGCGAAGCAAAGCGAAGTAGTAGAATTTGGAATTACAAGGCTAATTTCTATCAGTCTGCATTTACACATATTATGGACTGTTGACAGGAATTTCTCTCAGACAAATATCTTGACCAAGACGTGCAATCGACCACATCGCATGCATCTCACACAACCAATTTATGTAGCCAAAACACATCTGGTGCTGTGAAAGGTCATATAGTTTTGGAATGATGTGAGAATTATGATTGTAATATAATTCCTTCTGGTGCCGCTGTCACATTGAGCAGTTATGATGGGAAGAGATGGTCTTCATAGGGAAAGGCTGGACGTGGTGTTGTTGAAAGGCAGCATTGTTCAGGCTCTTGGTTGGCTGTCGTCCAGGCCTCGGGTCTGATAGCGCCTCTGTTTCCCGGTGGAAGAGCCTGAGCTTAGCAGGTGCAGGAATCACACACACACACACACACACACACACACATTCACTGTCAGCGTGGCCTCACTCACACTCACTATTCACACCTGTAAGAACCGTTTCATATCACCTCGTGCACAGAAGCATCATTACATTCAGAATCCTCACATCTAACTCATTCTTCTGATTTATCACACAGTTTGGCTTCTTTGGCAAGAGATTTTTACAGTGAGACGTGCTTGTTGTTAAGAGAGATGCGGCTGTTTGCATTAAACATCAGACGCGTGGCA
Source organism: Carassius gibelio (assembly GCF_023724105.1). Taxonomy (NCBI): domain Eukaryota; kingdom Metazoa; phylum Chordata; class Actinopteri; order Cypriniformes; family Cyprinidae; genus Carassius; species Carassius gibelio. The sequence continues at coordinate 21,831,572 of NC_068391.1, forward strand.
GAAGAAAATGCTGTGTCCCAATTCACATGGAGTGTGTAGCAGAAGAGCAGAGAAGCTTCATGACACACTAGCACCTCATAAAACCTGTCGTGATCCTTTCAGAAATGAGGATTCCTGATCCTAACAGCTCCATTGATGATTCTTTTAGTTTCTGTGTTGCCACATGATGAGATCATTTCACATTTCAACAGAACAGACGTAACAAATCATCTTTTTCATTCTTGCAAAGGGTTACATACAGACCTATTATACAGGTAACATTGTTCTAATAATTAGCCCTAACTCTATATTACTTAAAGTAATGCATTTCATTCTTTCATTAATCAAGTTCTGGTATTTTCTAAAAGGTGGTTTGTTTGGTTCTCATGTTTAGACACAAGGGTCGGTCTTTCTCTCCGTCCTCTTTTCTGTTTGCTCTGGTATTTTTGTACTGATCCATTACAGTTTAGCAAAGACTAGCACACAGTCCTCCTCATAACATCACATCACACATGCTTTGTGCTTTCAGAAAGTGAACAAGGTGCAGAATGAGGGCGTTCGGAGGAAGGACTGGCACGACCATGCCCTCATTAGGAGCGAAGCGGCACGTTCAGGTGTGTCACATGATGCATGAGGTGTAATAGAGCTGACTGTAGATGACTGTGATGGTAACGCTGTGGTGTGTTGAAGGTGTCGGCGAGCAGGGCCGGCCGTATCCGCTGACCGACTCGGACCGCGTGGACCAGGCCTACAGGGAGAACGGATTCAACATATTCGTCAGCAATCGCATCGCCCTCAACAGATCCCTGCCTGACATCAGACACCCGAAGTGAGCCGCCTCCTTCCTCCCCAATCTAAACCTCTGTCATGATTCCTGCTGCTCTTTAATGTGTCTCCATTAATTACTGCACATGAACCGTAGACATGGGTCATTCTTGAACGATTCCTTCATTTTGAATAAATCTTGAATGTGACTCAGAACGAACGAGTCATCTCGGGGAGTAACTCGTTCTGTCTCGCATGCACAACATCCTATGGGTTCTGTACTGAAATTAGTTAACCTCTTTCGAGTCTCAAGGTTTTTTGAATCATTAAGATAACAATAAAGATAACGATAAAGATATAGTTCTAAAAATCATTCTCAGTTTTAAAGAATAGTCCACATCACCACTATACTGATAAAGGCACGGAGAAACGATATCGCTGGACTCACTTTCAGAATGATTTTTTTCCGATGAACAGAAGAAATACTGACAGCCAATCAGAATCCTTCCTGCTGTAACGAGCTCAAGTATTTAAAGAGACAGACCTGCGTTTGATTAGAATAAACACACGATATCGCCCCACTTCGGTGTGGGTTTGTTGTGCACATTATGACTTTAATAACTGGACAGCAATGTCTTTGCTATACCTATATTACACATTAATTCCTGAAAAATATAGATATAAGTCTTGAACTATGCTCTAGTCTTGAATATTTTCACTCTTAAACTTGTCTTCTAGAATACAACTTTGATTCTCATTGCACATATTAAAAAAAGATTCTGGTCAGGATGTATTCATCTAGGTAGACAGAAATGTAATGTAATATTAAAATGTTTAAAACTCACAAAAGAAATGCATTTACAGGTCAGTCTGGCTTGTTTTCCATTTCCCTTTATTGTGGTCATACTAAGATGCCTGATGTGTGTTTAATTTGACAAATAGGGTCTGGTTCCAAGTCACAATATATTGACAAACCAGTTTAACCAGACATTTAGTAAAAGGTTGGGAAAAGAGAACTGGCAGTATTACTGATGACCACGGTCCTGTTCCTCACGATCCCCTCCACAGACAGAGTCCTAACACATGTTTACTAGACTAGACTGATGTGTTTAGGAAGCACTCATCAGTGTCAGGATGATTGGAACATTGTGATCTAGATTTAATGCAGCGGTTAATATCCATAACTTCAGTGGGAGACTGAATAATAATAATCCAGCTGTATCTGTCACGAGTGCTTCTGACGGACGGTTCGTTTGTGTGTCGCAGCTGTAAGACGAAGCTGTATGCAGAAGATCTTCCCAACACCAGCATCATCATCCCCTTCCACAACGAGGGCTGGTCGTCTCTGCTGCGCACCGTTCACAGCGTCCTCAACCGCTCGCCTGCGCAGCTCATCGCCGAGATCATCCTCGTGGACGACTTCAGCGACAAAGGTACGAGCCTTCAGCAGCTCGGGATGTTCTGCTGGGATCATGCTTGTATAGTGCGTGTGGACGAAGATCATCTGCCGTCAGAAACGTTAGAAACACTGTCATGATAGATCACTGTCAGCTCAGATGATCCTCGCTCGTGTCTGAACTGCGTCACACGTATGCAGCGTCAGATCATGATCATAACAGCCCTAATCTGAGATCTGGTCAAATGAAGCTGCTGAAGAGTAAAGCCATCAAACAGAAGGCAGGTGTGGAGCTGCTTCTGTAAGCGTGTGATGGATGGGGGTGTCTCTGTGTCTTCTAGAGCATCTGAAGGCTCCTCTGGAGGAGTACATGGTGCGGCTGCCGAAGGTTCGAATCCTGCGCACGAAGAAGCGCGAGGGTCTGATCCGGACCAGACTGCTGGGTGCCGCGGCGGCGAAGGGTCAGGTCATCACCTTCCTGGACTCACACTGCGAGGCCAACGTCAACTGGCTCCCGCCGTTACTGGGTGATCATGAACACTTTTATTATTATCTGTTTATTATTATGAAGATGCTCTGCTGTGCATAAAGTGCTGTAGAAGTAAAGGAGGCATGATTGGATTGTTCAGCTCCTCAAACTGTTATTTGATTAATGATTGGTTTTCAGATCGCATCGCAGAGAACCGGAGGACGATCGTGTGTCCGATGATTGATGTGATCGACCACGATAACTTCGGCTACGAGACGCAGGCCGGCGATGCGATGCGAGGGGCTTTCGACTGGGAGATGTACTACAAACGCATCCCTATCCCAGCTCAGCTGCAGAAACCAGACCCCAGCGACCCGTTTGAGTGAGTGTGTGTGTGTGTGTGTGTGTGTGAGAGAGAGAGAGAGAGAGAGAGAGAGAGAGAGAGAGCGAGTGTGAGAGAGAGAGTGTGTGTGTGTGTGTGTGTGAGAGAGAGAGAGAGAGAGAGAGAGAGAGAGAGAGAGAGCGAGAGAGCGAGTGTGAGAGAGAGAGTGTGTGTGTGTGTGTGTGTGTGTGTGTGGGAGAGAGAGAGAGAGAGAGAGAGTGTGTGAGAGAGAGAGAGAGAGAGTGTGAGAGAGAGAGAGAGAGAGTGTGTGTGTGTGAGAGAGAGAGAGAGAGAGAGAGAGAGAGAGAGAGTGTGTGAGTGTGTGTGTGTTCTTGTTTTTGTATCATATCAGGACACATCTCTGTATAATGACATGGGTATGACACAGGTATTACAAGGAGAGGGTGGACAACTTATGAGGACATAACCCATGTCCCCATTTTTCAAAACACTTATAAATCATACAGAATGAGTTTTTTTGAGAAAGTAAAAATGCACAAGAGTGTGTGTGTTGCGTATTGCATGCTGTTAATGTCTCCATAAAATATATTATTTCTGACAGTGGAGGGAAGAAGTTTTGAGTATGCACACTTGGTGACTTCCTGCATCTTGATCAGTCGTGTCATTATCCGTTAAGTTTAACTGACACTTCACAGACTCAGCAACACGTGTTACGTGTTACGTGTTACGTGTTCTGTCATCAGCGCTGCATCAGAGTGAGTCCGGAGGAGAATATTGTGCTCTGCATCTGAAGGGTTGCATGAGCAGCTGAAACAGTCGATCGTATGAATATTCTCAGTTAAGGTGTTTTTCTGTGATCTGATTCAGTGCTTATGTTTTACTCTGTGTTTTGAGATTAGTTTGAGCTCTGTCTCTTTCTTCTCTGTGAGGTCTCCGGTGATGGCAGGCGGTCTCTTCGCTGTGGACAGGAAGTGGTTCTGGGAGCTGGGAGGATATGACATGGGTCTGGAGATCTGGGGAGGAGAGCAGTACGAGATCTCCTTCAAGGTAATCACTGTGGCACAATGCACCCTTACCGTCGACAGCCAATCAGATCACAGCGATATGGATGTGACGGTTATAGCTCTTTTAAGGAGGAAATACTATGAATGAAACTTGATCAGCAGTTGTACAGACTAGCTTTAATTAATGTGTATTCACCAGTACACTGTTATTTTGCTCTCTCACATTTCAGCCATTTGTCATCCATTAAACGCATGATAAACTCGAACACATAATCGGTTGTTTTCATAAGGAATAACAGTAGTAAAGAAACATCCTTCATCTGAGGCTGAACTGTGTGTATTATATTTCTGTGTTGTTTTTGGCCCCGTCCACACGGAGATGCATTTCGATGTATAAGCATGCATTTTGTATCATCTTTCGTCCACACTGATCTGGTGTTTCAGGAGAGTGAAACTGAGATTTTTGGAAACCGTGTCCCGGAGTGGATAAATCTGAGGCTGCGTCTACACGAACCCAGATCTTTCCTTATCCAATCTTTTTTTTTTCCTTCATCTCAAGAAATATCAGCGTCTACACGAAACCACAAAACTGACACAAAACGATGTAGTATACATGCCAGACCAGCATGTGGCGCTGTAATTCTGCCACAGAGATACACTAAAAACAGAGAAGAAGACTTGAACTATGCTCATAAACCTTGCTCGCTGTATACAAACGAACACGGAACAATACATTTATTAATCTGTGTTAATGTTAGTTAATAAAAAGACAATCGTTCAGTGTTTGTTCATGTCTTTGTTGCTGTTACGTGACGTAGCGGTGTCTGATTAGGGTCGAGACGTGGGCTGATGATGTCATCGTTTAGAAAATATGGATTCGCCATCCACACAAAAACACTTTTTTTTTTTTTTAATTTTTTTTTTTACATTTATTAAAAAAATACATTATTTACATTTATTTCAAATCTAACTACTCTGTGACTCGGTTTAAAATAATATCAGTTTCACTCTCACAAAACGGCGGATCCGTGGGGATGAAACACCTGTACGATATAAAATGTATGCGTATACACCGAAACACTTCTCCGTCAGTGATGCGCGGGTCAATGTATAAACAACCCGCACCCGTCCGATGTTTTCAACTAACCCGCCCGCTACCCAGACCACAAAAAAAGAAAAAGAAAATATTGTACCCGACCCACTTCCTGACCCGCATTTTTTAAAAGTAGTAAATGTCGCCCCTTTATATTAATATGATTACTTAAATAGGCTTTAGCCTACAGGATAATAAGCGTTATGACCGCACACATAAGGCTTGCCACAAAGAACCAGTTAAAGTAATGATTATGCATGTGTCTAAATTAGCAAGGAGATATTTAATGGTTTAGTAATAAACTTGTGTTTTCTGTGTCGCTGCTAAGATGAAGTTGACGTTGCAGACTCACCATGAACGCCAGAGAGAAATGCACATTTCATATGGATTACATAATCAGAGAGTAGCCTATTTATTTTGGTTGGAATATTTCCGTTTAAAAGTAGACATTTCAAGCTTTCTGTAATATATTACCTATATTTCTTTTTAAACCCACCGACTAAAAGATTAAGACACTACCTGATCCAAAATATCACCCAAAGTTTCTACAACTTTTTTCTTAGTTATTTCAGAACTTGGAAAAAAGACTGGGGCAAACTTGTTACTGCAGTCATACATGGCATGATAAATGCTCGTCACTTCTGCTGCCCAAACTTTGTCAGCCTGTGGGTCATTTGGTTTATTGAAAAACGATTGCACTGATTTGTATGTTTCTTGAAGATGTGATTTTTGTCTGTGGTAGCCTACTCACATGCACCATGTCGCTTCACGTCGTATTCTCCTCCATGCCCCACAGAAAAACTGCTCTCTCTGCTTCGCCATCTACAGGTCTTAATCAAGGGTATGCTGCGGTCAATTCGCTAAAAAATTTAAAGTGCATCTTCTCTTTTTCCTGGCCACGGCTGCTTAACCTGACCGAACAACGCGCTCCTATGTGAGATTGTTGAATGTTGAGCAGGCGTTCATGCTCAGCCTATCGACTAACGCTTTTATTTCTCTCCTCTGAACTATTGGACATAAGTTAACAGTACACCTAAGGACGTATCCGTGTATTTATTAGACAGGGTCAAATGAAAAAGTGGGACAGATGCTCAATTTGTGTGAGGCGGGACAAAGGGTTAAATTGCTGTACAACGTAAAGCGGGACAGGTGGCGACTCTATATTCACGCCAGTTATTCAGCCAATAAGGTGTAGGCCTATGTATTTAAAAGTTGTGTCTAGAACTATAGAAATTGCTAAGGTTTAATTGGCATCTTTATTTCAAACGACCCGACCAACCGCGACCCGAATATCATTAAAAATATTTTAGGATGACTCGTAACCGCAGGTACCCACTCATTTCGGATCAACCCGCGCATCACTGGTCCCCGTGTGGAAGGACCGCATAACAGCAACAAAGACATGAACAAACACTGAACGATTGTCTTTTTATTAACTAACATTAACACAGATTAACACATGTATTGTTCCATGTTCGTTTGTATACAGCGAGCAAGGTTTATGAGCATAGTTCAAGTCTTCTTCTCCATTTTAGTGTATCTCTGTGGCAGAATTACAGCGCCATATGCTGGTCTGGGATATATACTACATCGTTTCGTGTCAGTTTTGTGGTTTCGTGTAGACGCTGATATTTCTTGATGAAAGATTGGATAAGGAAAGCTCTGGGTTGGTGTGGACGTAGCCTCAGATCAGTGTCAGTCGCAGCATTCACAGTGAAGTCAGATACAGCGACCCCTAGTGGCTTCAGGAAAACACACTGTCAATCTAAGCAGTCTTCAGAGTGAGTTTATCAGCACTACACAGTGCACATACAGTACGTTCCTTATGGAGTGTAATAATCATTGGCTCTAAGCTGTCTGATGACGAGCGCAGGCCTGAATGTGTGACATACATTCAGTCATGTTTCATCTCTAATTGTACAAATAATTCTACAGTGTACAGAAAAACTACAAAAGCAGAACCAGAAGCACACATTTAGTTATGTGTGACCGACGGTTCAGTCTCTGTGTTTGCCGTCTGTACTTGTGTCACTGTAGAAAGACTGTTTTCATCTTCCCTGAGGTGTGGATGTGTGGAGGCCGAATGGAGGACATTCCCTGCTCACGCGTGGGTCACATCTACAGGAAATACGTTCCCTATAAAGTGCCAGGTGGAGTGAGCCTCGCCAGGGTGAGTTTGACAAACACATCTCCTCATAGTCCAGCTCATCTGAGTCCTCAGCGTTAAACACGAGAGTAAGACTCTCATCTGAATACTTTATATTACAAGTGCCCTTCTATTAATATGACAGCCGTCTGTGCTGCGCCGGTTCCTGACACCCATAGAAGGGTGTACTGGCAGATATCCTGGGGGGGCTGGGTTTTTTTTTTTTTTTGGGGGGGGGGGGGGTGTATTGCAAGGGAAGAAGTTTAGATATTTATATTGTAGATATTACTATATTCACTATATGCTGTTATATGTACACTGAAGAATAAAAATAGCTTTCATGAGCAGCTTAGAATATCATGCAGTTTCACAACAAAATAAACATTTTTCTTTATTTATAATAATAATAATAATAATAAACTCATTGTTTCTACACTGGTAATTTTTTTTCAACTAACTTTTAAATTTTTATCAAACAAGGCCGTAATCATATCTAGAACATTAGGAGGACTATTGTTTTGAAATTATTAAGACCAGACCACTATGGTAATGGTAAAATAACTAAATAAGATTTTTTTTTGTAAAGTAAACATTAATGTGAACTGCAAATCATATTTTTTATTTTAAAAACAATTTAAAAGTAATGTGATCTGTATGTGTGTGATCTATATGTAGTTATTTCATGATTGTTTGGGCAGGCTCAAGATAGCTTTAATTTCTTTAAAATACAGTTCACTTCAGCTGAAGGATTGAGGATTGAGGGTGATCCTATGCATCCTTCAAAATAATGAAGGATGTTAAAGAAGGGCCTTTGGAGCCTGATGGCGCGGCCTTACTTTAAGGATGAGAAACACTCCTCAGTGAGCTGCCATTACACAGAGTAGAGGATTAATGACCTTAGAAAGCGGTCACACAGCATCCTTTATATGTGTGTGATCTATATGTGATCTGTGTGTGTGTGATCTATATGTGATCTGTGTGTGTGTGTGATCTATATGTGATCTGTGTGTGTGTGATCTATATGTGATCTGTGTGTGTGTGATCTATATGTGATCTGTGTGTGTGTGTGTGATCTATATGTGATCTGTGTGTGTGTGTGTGATCTATATGTGATCTGTGTGTGTGTGTGTGATCTATATGTGATCTGTGTGTGTGTGATCTATATGTGATCTGTGTGTGTGTGTGATCTGTGTGTGTGTGTGTGATCTATATGTGATCTGTGTGTGTGTGATCTATATGTGATCTGTGTGTGTGTGTGATCTATATGTGATCTGTGTGTGTGTGATCTATATGTGATCTGTGTGTGTGTGATCTATATGTGATCTGTGTGTGTGTGTGTGATCTATATGTGATCTGTGTGTGTGTGTGTGATCTATATGTGATCTGTGTGTGTGTGTGTGATCTATATGTGATCTGTGTGTGTGTGATCTATATGTGATCTGTGTGTGTGTGTGATCTGTGTGTGTGTGTGTGATCTATGTGATCTGTGTGTGTGTGATCTGTGTGTGTGTGTGTGATCTGTGTGTGTGTGTGTGTGATCTATATGTGATCTGTGTGTGTGTGATCTATATGTGATCTGTGTGTGTGTGATCTATATGTGATCTGTGTGTGTGTGTGATCTGTGTGTGTGTGTGTGATCTATATGTGATCTGTGTGTGTGTGTGATCTGTGTGTGTGTGTGTGATCTGTGTGTGTGTGTGTGTGATCTATATGTGATCTGTGTGTGTGTGTGTGATCTATATGTGATCTGTGTGTGTGTGATCTATATGTGATCTGTGTGTGTGTGTGATCTATATGTGATCTGTGTGTGTGTGATCTATATGTGATCTGTGTGTGTGTGTGATCTATATGTGATCTGTGTGTGTGTGATCTATATGTGATCTGTGTGTGTGTGTGATCTGTGTGTGTGTGTGTGATCTATATGTGATCTGTGTGTGTGTGTGTGATCTATATGTGATCTGTGTGTGTGTGATCTATATGTGATCTGTGTGTGTGTGTGTGTGTGTAATCTATATGTGATCTGTGTGTGTGTGATCTATATGTGATCTGTGTGTGTGTGTGTGTGTGTGATCTATATGTGATCTGTGTGTGTGTGTGTGTGTGTAATCTATATGTGATCTGTGTGTGTGTGATCTATATGTGATCTGTGTGTGTGTGTGATCTGTGTGTGTGTGTGTGTGATCTATATGTGATCTGTGTGTGTGTGTGTGTGTGTGTAATCTATATGTGATCTGTGTGTGTGTGATCTATATGTGATCTGTGTGTGTGTGTGATCTATATGTGATCTGTGTGTGTGTGATCTATATGTGATCTGTGTGTGTGTGATCTATATGTGATCTCTGTGTGTGTGTGTGTGTGTGTAATCTATATGTGATCTGTGTGTGTGTGATCTGTGTGTGTGTGATCTATATGTGATCTGTGTGTGTGTGTGTGTGTGATCTATATGTGATCTGTGTGTGTGTGTGTGTGATCTGTGTGTGTGTGTGATCTGTGGGTGTGTGTGTGTGATCTATATGTGATCTGTGTGTGTGTGTGTGTGTGTGATCTATATGTGATCTGTGTGTGTGTGTGTGATCTATATGTGATCTGTGTGTGTGTGTGTGTGATCTATATGTGATCTGTGTGTGTGTGATCTATATGTGATCTGTGTGTGTGTGTGTGTGTGTGATCTATATGTGATCTGTGTGTGTGTGTGTGATCTATATGTGATCTGTGTGTGTGTGTGTGATCTATATGTGATCTGTGTGTGATCTGTGTGTGTGTGATCTGTGGGTGTGTGTGTGATCTGTGTGTGTGTGATCTGTGTGTGTGTGTGTGATCTGCTGGATGTTTTTGTTTAGAATCTGAAGCGTGTGGCCGAGGTGTGGATGGATGAGTACGCAGAGTTCATCTACCAGCGGCGGCCGGAGTACAGGCACCTGTCTGCTGGAGACGTGTCCACACAGAAGGAGCTCAGGAGCCGGCTGAACTGCAGGAACTTCAAGTGGTTCATGAGGGAAGTGGCATGGGATCTGCCCAAACACTATCCTCCGGTGGAGCCTCCGGCCGCTGCGTGGGGAGAGGTGCGTGCTAATTTCCCAAAACACATTCAGCTCACAATCAGACACACTTACATCGCTTTACTAGCCACTAATTTTACACACGTTACAAAGATGGTGAGACCACTCTGAGTGGCCAGGTGATTTAATCTGGTTTCAGATGTCTATGTTTAGCAGGATGGCCCAAAACCCTCTTAAACCAGCCTAACCAGGCTGAGAGACCTGTTAAGCCCTGCAAACCAGTTTAGACATAAAGCATATTTTCTTGGACAAAGCTGAAAATGAGTGGCTCTGGGTAAGTGACATGGCACTGATGTGTGCTTGCTTCCAGCTGCGTAACAGCGCCTCGGGTCTGTGCATGGAGAGCAAACACTTGTCCTCGGGTTCCCCGATCCGTTTGGAGAAATGCCTGAAGGGACGAGGCGAGCCGACCTGGAGTCATGGTCAGGTGAGAGATCTGTTTCCAGGGAATTCACTGAAGAATGTGTTTCTCTAAAGATGAAGGTAGAATCTGTCTTTCTCAATGCGTTATTTGGATGAGCTGATTTCACTTTGACAGATGTGTTATGAATGTTCAGAGGATGCAGTGTTGCTGAATGCATTAATTCAGTAACCATAATAGTCTGTGTGTATATTGTGCAGGTCTTTACGTTTGGTTGGAGAGAAGACATACGGGTGGGAGACCCGCTGCACACTAAGAAGGTCTGCTTCGACGCCGTGTCACACAACAGCCCTGTGACTCTGTATGACTGCCACGGGATGAAGGGGAACCAGCTGTGGGCCTACAGGAAGGTACAGCAGCATTACATCTGTGCAGACATGCCATTCTGTACAGAAAGAGCAATCTCAAAAGTTAAGCGTTCATAACAAAGTCTATTTTGAACTTCCTGCCCCTCCCACATCTCAACATCCAATCAACAACCAATGTTCTGAAACAAGTCCCGCCCTACATTTTTCATTTTGATGAATGACCTTTTTCACAGAAGTGAAAGTCGTCCTAGAACAGCAGACTACTTCAAATTTGAGCAAGAGAGAAACTTCACGATAGTGTTTATGACTTTCAAAAAGAGGAAAAATAGAGAAAGATTGATAACGGCAGTCAGAAGAGAGGACGACGTTAGATTTACTGTCATTTTCAGCTGAAACTGTGGCGTACTGATGTGTGTGTGTGTGTGTGTGTGGCAGGATAAGAGCCTCTATCACCCCATCAGTAACAGCTGCATAGACTCTGATGCTGCACAGAAGCGGATCTTCATGAACTCCTGCGATCCCTCGTCTCCCAGCCAGCGGTGGCTCTTCCAGAACACCAACATCACAGTCTTAGACTCCTTCAACAGCCATCACAATGTGTAAAGCTGCCACTATGAGCACGAGAATCCACCGGGAGAGTGCGACAGCTTCCTGATCATGGAAGTGACGCTGCTCTCTGTGCCTTTACTGAACTGATGTGCGTCTGGAAACTCTGTTCTGATCTTCTGACTCCAAACCGCTGGAAAAGCTGAAGCTCTGTCCTTCCCTGCGCTCTCTCATCATCATCATCTTCTGCTGAACATGATCAGTAACAGTGTTTGCAGGGCAGCGTTTGACCGATGCTCTTCGCCTTCAGTGCATCTGAGGAACGACTCAAACACCGATGATGCAGTCTGTGATTAGATGTGCATCTGTTCATCATCATCATCATCTTCACAGAGAACTTGCAAACATGCCACAGTTTGTCCTTCAGAAATGCGAATCTGATTGAGAGGTTTATTTATTTGACTGTTCGGAGTCACATGGGGTTCCTCATGAACAACAGCAACCTTTACTGAGCGCTGCTTTATTAAAACTTGATTTTATTATCCAGATTCTCTGTTAACAAATTTAGATGTACTTGTTGTTGTTTCATTTTAGAGGATGAAGTTTTATTACAAAGGCTTCAAGGCGGTTATGTGTCGACCCTGTAAAATCATATACAGTTTCTTCATTCATTGGGGAAATCTGAAAGAGTCAGTCCTGTTTCCATGATTTGTAGCGTAATGCTGTTGATTAAGGATTACTTTAGAACTGCGTTGCACAGCAGAAGACTATATCCTACTAGATACTTTTCATTTTATGCTGTTTTTTCTTTCTTTCTGTGATGTAACCAGCTGGGATCCTCTGGTTCTCAGTAAGTGCTTGCACCCAAAGACAGATCTGTTCATGTGTCTGTGACTGAATGATGCACATGAGCAACACAAGGGAAACTTGAATCTAGTCGCCGTGCCTTGCTGGAAGATGCTGAAAGCACACTGTAGTCTAGTTTTCTAGGTTCGGTGCTGCTGAGCGTTTGACCCATTTCTACCATGAAATATTTTTACAAGCACTTTGAAATGTTTCTTTGATCCGAAGGAGTTTTAAAGTGGATCTGTCCAGCACTTTCAGACGTGTCTTTGTCCAGAGCCTATTTTCAGTATCAACGATTTTGTAATGTCTGCCGATTCTAAAGAAAGCCCTGGTTATTATTATGATTATTATTAATTCCCTGGGAATTATTGCTCCACTGTTATTGTGTCAAACACATGTGAATAATTGAAGCGTTTAATACCGGACTCACTTTTGAGCTGAATGTTTAAAGACCAGCTGTAGGTTTGGTGTTGTGTGAAACTCCTGCTTTGATGGGTTTCCAGAGGTGTGTGTGTGTGTGTGTGTGTGTGGAATATGAAGATATGGTAATTAGTCTCATGTTGAATCTTGGGAACCGTAGTATTTTTTACACTGATGCATTAACACGGTTCAGCCACTTTTTAAACTGCTCATCATAAATGATTATTATTCAGGAACGGATGTGGTAGGTTCAGTTCTGTTATTTCTCTTTTAATTTGTATCAATAATGTTTTTGTCTCAATTCACGTTTGAATTATGGCAAAATTATGCCATCAAGAAAAACCATTACATCGTTTTTTCTTTTCATACAAATGCTACTGTAAAACTGTTCTGGTCTTATTTTGAATAGTTTGTATTTACTTAAATAATTTATCTGAATTCAAATGGCGTTTTATAGCTTCTTTAGGAAAATGTTGAAAAAGAAGGTTCTGCAGTGATGGAGACATGTTTTACCTGAACACACAAGGAAAGGTGTTCCTGAAATCATTCATTAGTTTTGTGTGCATGATTGTTCAGATCTGCATCTGTTTGTGTGGAGAGAAAGGAGGACTGGATTCATTCAGTGAACTCCTCTTGATTTGTGTTAAATAAAGACCCTCAGAACCCACGTATGACACATTAGCCATGTATTCTCAACAGTTTAACATCAGTGCACAGAACTCAGGAAACATACACAACACTTACTCCTCCTTTTAAAACTGCTTTATTTGACTATTTCCTGGATGTCCAGTCATCTGTTCTCTGTGTGTGTTCTGGACGAGCAGTGACCGTATCAGATGTCCAGTTTCAGATGCTGGACACTATAAAGAGCACACAGCGTCCCGTCAGCTGCCAGAAATGATTATACTCGCAAAACAATCAGAAACACAGAGATCCGCCGCCTTTACTGTGAAACACTAAAACAATACAAACACACTCAGAACCAAAAAAACACAATACACCCAAAAACAAGTCTGTGAACTCAAACCAATTTTGGAATAACTGGAACAATCTGAAAAAGAAAAAAAAAATGGATCATGGAGAATTGGCAATCCAAAATTTTGAGTAATATCCAAACATTGCTTAATAAAGTACAAACTAAACAAAACCAGAAAAGCAACCAATTGGGAAAACTATATTAGCAATCAAAGATAGCCAAAACCCATTCGATTTCCCAATGACTGATAAAGAACTTAAAGAAAAAATCTAAACCCTCCAACTCAGAAAAGCATCTGGACCTGATGGGATATTAAATGAAATGATAAAACAAGCAGTAAATTTCAGTTGGCCATTCTAAAACTATTCAATGTGATTCTGAGTGTAGGTCACTTCCCTGACATCTGGAATCGAGGCTTGATAAAACGGAGATAAATTTGATCCTAACAACTACAGAGGCATCTGTGTGAGCAGCAACCAGGGAAAGTTATTCTGTAGCATAATAAACGCTCGACTAGTAGAAGTCAAATTAGATTTTTACCAAATTACCGTACATCTGACCACATCTATACATGACATACTCTAATTGAAAAACATGTCAACCAAGAAAAAGGTAAAATATACGCATGCTTTATTGACTTTAAAAAAGCTTTTGACCCAATTTGACACCAAGGACTGTTTTACAAACTTATTGAAAGAGGCACAGGAAGTAAAACCTATGACCTTATCAAATCAATGTACACTGAAAGTAAATGTGGCGTAAAAATCGGCACCCAACGTACGAGGTATCTTTCCCAAGAGCGAGGTGTGAGACAGGGCTGCTGCTTAAGCCCAACATTATTTAACATCTACATCAACTACCTGGGTTTGAAAATCACATCCACAGGAAACTTTAATCAAGCTGTGAATGAACTGAGAGATAAAGCACGCAGGGCCTTCTACGCCATAAAACGGAAATGTCCTTTAGAAATCCCGCACTCTATGGCAGGTGTGGGGTCCACTGACCAATCCAAATCAAGATTTCACCAAATGGGAAAAACATCCAGTTGAGACCCTGCATGCAGAACTGTGTAAAAATATATTACACGTGCACCGGCATACAACAGATAACGCATGCAGGGCAGAATTAGGCAAATATCCTCTAATCGTAAAGATATAAAAAAGGGCAATTAAATTCTGGAAACATCTGAAACTCAGTGACCCCCAATCATATCATTATAAAGCCCTTCAATACCAAGAGATGAGTAAAGAAAGCAGTCCCCTCCCTCAGCTGATCCAGAGCTTCAGTCCTGATCCTTCTGCTATGACCCTGTCTGAGGTAAGATCACAACATAAACTGAAATCAACAATCAAAGATCCTTTATACACAGTACCGCCGCTCCGCAGTCTGCAGGGCAACATCACATTTTATCACTCTCAGGCACATTCCTGGTTCCCTTCAGGTTATGAAAATTACCCATGGATTTAACAATAACACCTCAAATCATCGTTCTTGTAGCCATGGTAACTGCAAATTAACCATGGATTTGTTACTTCAAATAATAATTTACAAAAGAATAATAATTTTTGTTGTTGTTGCTATAAAAACAGACCTAAGCCATCAATAGCCTTTAAAATGACTTAAAATGCATTGTGTGTATATATATATATATATATATATATATATATATATATATATATATATATATATATATATATATATATATATAAACAATGAGGCATAATGATTGGTTAATAATAACACTGTTAAAATACATAATGTAGGCAAATACAAAATAAACTATTTATGTACATGTTATTCCAAATGCCATGTGATTGCTGCTGTTACTCTTACAGGACGATCAAGTCCTTGATTAAGCTACTGACCAAACATTTCATTCATATTTCATTCATATTGACTCAATCTTTCATTTTTGGCCACATTTCTGCTATAGATGACACCGCCTTTATAATTTCTTCAACAAAAACATGGATATCACAACCCTTACAAAAATAAACCATGGATTTATCATAGTAAAACTACTTAATTTCCTTTTGCATTATTTCTGAATGCTTGAGAATATAAAATAAATTGGAGTCATAATAAAGTTATAGGTAATAATACAATTTATTCATTTAGTTTTTAATTTGATTAAAGTGCTATTTTCACCCTATAGTAGGTGTTTATTTCCATCATCGTATTTGAGGAAGGGGGCACAACAACACAATCCTGCTCAGGACACCCATCTGGCCAGCAGCGGACCTGATTATACATTTATTACAGAAACACAGAGTAAAAGCACAACTTCAGGAGTGAGCAAAGGCCAAAACAACAAACAAACCGCAAGTCAGCTCCTAACAGAAAATACTAGATTCCCTAACACAAGAAGAACTAAATAAAAACACAATATGCTACCCTAACTAAAAACAGGAGAAAACAATATTTGCAAAAGAAAATCACACTCACCCCCTCCAAGTGTGGAAAAGAGTATTTACAATACTTTACAAAATATACAAAGTGTCAAATAAGATTGACAACACCTTATCAACTCAAAACCAAAATCCTCACAATAGACACACAATAGACAGATGAACAGCAAGCTAAGAGCATCAACACACAACAGCACGTACAGCAGAACAACAGGAAATGACACGTCCAGCAGAACAACAGGAAATGACACGTCCAGCAGAACGCCCTCCTCAGGAAGCAGATCCTTTTACTGCTGCTCCTTGGTCACTCACTGGCAAACACAAACACAAACACAACAACAGAGTCAAATGCGATGCTATCTGACTCTAAAGAGAGAGTAGAGTATGTCAGAGTATCTGTGCACAGAGTCAGATCAGAAACTGAGAAGCACACTGACCAGATACAGACTCAGCGGACACAAGCTGATGATAGAGACGGCCAGACACAGAG
Source organism: Carassius gibelio (assembly GCF_023724105.1). Classification (NCBI taxonomy): domain Eukaryota; kingdom Metazoa; phylum Chordata; class Actinopteri; order Cypriniformes; family Cyprinidae; genus Carassius; species Carassius gibelio. The sequence continues at coordinate 21,848,241 of NC_068391.1, forward strand.
AAACTGCTCAGTATGTGTCTGTCTGTCATGATATTAGAGAAAACACTCATCCTGATGTTTCCAGCACAGGTAGATTATGTTATGCCATATTACTCTATTGTATTACTTAGATGTATATTTTGCTTCTGTAAATCTAATACTTTATCTTATTTCTAACTTATACACTTACATACACTCATTCATTATGCACTACGTTTAATACTTTTTACTATTTTTTTAATTATTACTATTATTCATTTTCTTTCTGTTAATACATATGTGCACTATTTGTAAGTGGCCCAGCTCCAGCTGTTTTGGCAATACAAATATTCAGCTTTTGTCATGACAATAAAGCCCCAAGTATCTCAATAAAGCTAACCCTGACTGAAATTGAAGTGTGTGTGAGACAGAGATAGAGAGAGAGACAGAGATAGAGAGTGTGTGTGTGTGTGTGTGTGTGTGGGGCGATAGATGACATCGACGGTCAGGAAGTGGCGTTTGATGGACGCGTGCTCTGACCAACCGAAATCGAAGACTCAGCCTCGGAGGCCCGCCTTGGTGTGAATCTAACCAATGGGCTTTCAAAGCTAAAACTTCCGGTTTCTGGCAGGAGTTGTTTCATTGTGTGTACATTGTTGAAATGGGCTCGTAGTTTGTAAAGCGTCAAATCTGCAGTTTCGGCGCGGACACGGTCGGTTCTCCTGCATCGGATGTGACAGTTCGGCTGCTTCAGTCAAGTCCCGGGATCTTCAGCGAAACGGATCCGAAGCTTCGCGGAGATTCTCGTTCTGGACGCTTCGCTCGTTCATCCGCGGCGCGCTCGGCTCTTCGGAACGCATCTAGTTTGGCTTCAGCTGCGTTCAGTTCGACCGCCTCTCCCTGGAAGTGCCCGTTATGAACGGGTTCAGCACGGAAGAGGACAGCCACGACGGCCCGCCCGCGCCGCCCTTCTTCGGCCAGAGCTGCTGTCTGATCGAGGACGGAGAGCGTTGCGGCCGCGCGGCGGGGAACGCGTCCTTCAGCAAGCGCATCCAGAAGAGCATCAGCCAGAGGAAGCTCAAGCTGGACATCGACAAGAGCGTAAGAGTCCGCCCCGAGGGCCTTCCGTGTGTGTGTGTGTGTGTGTGTGTGTGTGTGTGTGTGTGTGTGTGGTGTCGAGGCCCTCAGCACTTGTCTCAGATGAGAGGTGCAGTGCGCGTCAGGCCTGGGACGCGTTTGCGTTCATAACGTCTGGTTTATTGTCATGTCAGTGGCCACTAAAACTTGTCCGATTCGTGGCCTTGCGCTTGTTTTTAGTTTGGTAAATGTCATTTTATGGGACGTAAATCAAACTGAAAACATCCGATTATATTTTCTTGATCTAGTAATGTGTTCCGTGTTCTTTAATCTAGTATTCTGTTTTCTAACACTAGTTTCCCCCTCAGGTTCGTCATTTGTACATCTGTGATTTCCACAAGAACTTCATCCAGAGTGTTCGTAACAAGCGCAAGAGGAAGACGAGTGATGACGGAGGAGAGTCCCCGGATCATGACGTGGAGGTGCCCGAGGTAAAGCTCCAGATGTTTACTACAGTACTACAGCATTTCTGATGGATCCAGCACAACACTGTTTGCTATGCTAGAAGATCATTATTCTTGTTCCATGCATTTCCAGATATACTGTTTTAAAAGGTTTAGAAATTTATTGCTTTAGAAAGGATGAAAAAATGGTAAAGCACTTTTTTTATTCATCTTAAAATCCAATTACAATCTATGCAGCAAGAATGCAAGCTGTTATTGAGACCAAATGAGGACATCCAAAATATTACCTTATTATTTGTTATTATAATTTTTTTTTTAAGGAAAATCAATGTTATATATTTTTGTTCAATAATATTTGTTTATTATTTATTTGAGGGAATTTTATGATAGTATGCAATATTTATATAATTTTAATTATCCATTTTCTCCAGTAGAATTTATTATTTTTTTTTAAATATATTTACTATTTTTTAATGAATGCAATATTTCAAATTAAAATGGGGTGAAAGGCATTTAAACTCAATTTAAGTGAGAATTGGGCCATCTGGAGGCATTAAAAAGAGAAAACTTTTCTAATGTTGCATAATCTCTTTTTGTCTGTTTTTTAGACATAATTTCTAAAAGACCTTTTTGTCAAGGTTTAGATATTTTTGGTTAGATAAGAAATAGGTTTACATTATTATTACAGTAAAACATTAAAATATTGCTTAAACGGAACACAGTATTTTTGTTTGATAATTATTGGATGATTAAAAAATATAGTGATAATTCAAAAGACTTTACAAACATTTTGTAATTAATATTTTATTAAATGTAATTCAAAAAAATGTTTCTCACATATTTTCAATATGTGCTCTGGTGCAGTTTTACAAGTTTGTTTCTGTGTGTATATATATATATATATATATATATATATATATATATATATGTATATGTATATGTGTGTGTGTACATGTGAGTGTGTGTTTGCGTGTGTGTGTGTGTATTTGCACTCCTGATATTCTGGAGAGTCACCCCTTGATTGCTGCACACGTTTCTTCGTAGTTTGAATGGTTTGAGCTGTGAATGTAGTGACTGTCTGACATCGCTTCTTCAGGGTCTTCCTCAGCTGGACTCTGGCTCTAAAACTGTCCTGGATGCTGGCATAACATTTGAGGAAGTTACTGCTGCTGTTCGACAACTTAATTCAGGACGATCCCTGGATTAGATGGACTGCCAGCAGACTTTTATAAACGTATTTGGGACTTCATTTGACATGATTATTTTGAGGTTTTATGTGGATCTATAAGAGAAGGTGTTTTACCAACTTCCTGTCAATATGCGGTCTTATCACTGTTAGCAAAGAAGCGGGATTTAGCCCTTTTAAAGAACTGGCGTCCTGTTGCCCTTCTTACAACACAATATAAAATATTGGCAAATAGATTAAAAAATGTTTTAGGTTTGATTGTACACAAGGATCAGTCATATTGCATTCCAAAACGGTCCATTATGGATCATTTGTTTTTAGAGCGAGACATTGTGGATATTTGTAATGGTTTCAATGTAAATGTTGGGTTTATTGCCTTGGATCAAGAAAAGGCTTTTGATCGTGTGGATTATCTTTTTAATGTAGTGAAGGTATTTGGTTTTGGTGAAACTTTTTTTAAATTTGATACAGATATTATATAATGGTGCATCATGCTTGGTTAAGATGGGGGCACGTTGAGTCGGCCAGTTCCTATTTTAAGGGGTATTCGGCAAGGCTGTCCATTGTCTGGCCAGTTATACAGTTTAGCAATTGAGCCGCTGCTTTTTTAGACTTGGAGAAAGACTGTCAGGTTTTAATGTGCCTGGTCTATCTTTAGATTCAAGAATGTCTCTGTCTGCCTATGCTGATGATATTACAGTTTTTGTGAACAATGCTGAAGATATTAGCTGTCTATCTGAGGTACTTAGTCTTTATGAGAAAGCTTCATCAGCTAAAGTGAACTGGGCTAAAAGTGAAGCTTTTTGGGCTGGTAAAGGGGAGTTTGAGAGTCTCCCAAAGTTACCTGGAGACCTGAAGTGGGGCAGAGATGATTATCTGAAGATAAATTGGGAGGGTCTAGTGGAGAAAGTGTGCAGCAAGTTGTCTAAATGGAAATGGAGGATTTTAGTGACCAATAATTTGGTTGCTTCTACCCTGTGGCATAAAATAACTGTGTTACAGCCACCTGTTGGACTTATTGTGGAGATTCAAAGGCAACTTGTGAATTTGTTTTGGTCTGGGCAACACTGGATGTGTGCTGCTGTGTTATACCTTCGACATCAGATCCAGAATCTGAGCTCAGAGACTTGTATCACACGGATGCTCATGGATCAAGACAGCTTCTGCTCTTCTCAGGAGGGTCAGAGGTATGGGTTTGGACAGCATCTGTTTTTAAGGGTGCACCTTGTGAATTTGACCGTTTTCTATAAGTCTATTCTGGAAGCATGGAAGGTGTTCACCATTTCATGTACACCGAACACACATGCTGGATTATGGCTTTTTGAAGAGCCACTTTTTCTAAATGACTTTGTACCGTCGAGACTTGTGTCTGGACCCAGCTTGCGTGCGTGTTTCACTGCTGCGGGATGCACGAAGCTGGGACATATTTTGACCAAGAGCTTAGAGGAACTTAGTGAAAGGACTGGAGTGAGATCTCTGAGATTGCTGAAACAAGCTACAACTGGAATCTTAAAGTGTTTGCAGGCGGAACATAAGGTTTTTACAAACGACTCTATAGCAACTGATCAATGGAGAGAGGGGTTCCTTATGTTTCCCTTCTCTGAATGTGACTATTGCTGTGGGAGAATGGCAAGATGATCAGAACTGTCTTTTGTCTTATGAAACCATGTGAAAGCATCCAATGCTGGTCGCTTGCGTGGACTGTAAAGAGGTTGAAACGGTTTTTCATCCATTTGTACAGTGTGCTCGGCTAAACTATTAGTTTTCATTTTTATCCCAGTGGTTCATTGAAATTGGTGAAGCTTTCTCTTATGAAATGTTTAAATATGGTCCAAGGTATACGGAGAAAAGGAAAGGTCAGTTGACTTTACTCAATGCTACACTTGCTATTTGGAAATCCAGAAAGAGTAAGTTCTGTCAGGACAGGGTTCTCTGGATGTGTTGATGATAGAGCATGTCTATTATAAAATGGTAAATTGTGAAGAATCTTTCATGTGTATTTTGAGGATAAGGGAGGTCACAGTAGATGATGATGATTTAATGCTTGCTTTTTAAAAGATTTCTCATTTTAGCATTAATAATATAGCTGTTCTTGTTTTGTGAGTGTGTAATATTATGTGAACACATTGTTTTAAATAAGTGTATTTTTAATAAAAACACACTCACACACACACACACACACACACACTGAAGGTTGTTGATGGATTCAGATGATTTCTGGAAAGTGATCTAGACACCAGCAGGACAGACTCATTTTTAATTCCCTCTTTCATTCGTTCACAGCGCTGTTGATCAGTCATCGATCAACCTAAACACATCACCAACCCTTGCTAGACGCTAGCTATACTGAGACTAGATTACAGCGCTTGCATATTCTGTGGCTTTGGAAGCAAGCGTCTTCTGAATGAGTAGATGTAAATGTTGTCTTCCTGTCTCAAGCTGAAACCAGATCTGCTGCTGAAAACATTTCACGTATGCTTCAGTTTGTATGGAACTGGGTGCATGCAGCTGCGTGGATGTTGCTCAGTACTCGAGCATGGATTTAAGAAACTTGATCTTGAGAGAGAGTAAATGATGAGGGTGAACTATCCCTTTAAACTTCATTTTATTTCCACATTTAGGGTCCAGGATTAAATGAAGTAGAATAAATGTGTGATGGACTGTGCAGCAGGTTGTTTGTGAAGTGAGGCAGCTTCAGGGCTTGATGTGAGACTGATGCTGGATCTGCTCTCTCCGGCAGGTGGATCTGTTCCAGCTCCAGGTCAACACACTGAGACGCTACAAGAGGCACTACAAGATTCAGACCAGACCCGGTCTCAACAAAGCCCAGCTCGCCGAGGTACAGCAGCAATCCTCCTTCACAAGTTCAAGAGTCACCTGTTCTTTCAAATACTATTTTAAAACTCATACGACACATTATTTATTTTTCCTGTGAATCTCCGCTTGATGTCCAACAGCACATCTTTCCTCCAGGTGCATATGTAAATCAAAAGCAAGCATCTGCATCTGCTCGCATGTGCAAAATATAGAATATGACGTGTGTAACACAAGTTATGGACATCAAACCCTGCACTTATGACATAAAACACACTCCTCGGGTTCAGCGGGAGCTAGTTCTCAGTCAACTGTTATTAACTAGCAGCTTAATATTGTGGACAAACCTTTGGTCTGTCAGTGTTTGGAGAATGTGCTTTCCTACATATTAATAGTGATTTGGATTTCAGTAAAATTTCATCAGACTGAATTTTCTCGTGATGGATGTGGAGCTTCTAGACATTTGATCTCTGAACATCTGTCAGCCAATCACAGCGCAGCTCTCATCTGTTCTTGTAAAATCAATGAATTCAGTGGAGTTTTTTTAACAATCTTTCATTCTTCTTTTCCAGACCGTGAGCCGCCACTTCCGAAATATTCCAGTCAATGAGAAGGAGACGCTCACGTACTTTATTTATATGGTGAAGAGCAGTAAAAGCCGGCTGGACCAGAAACCAGACGGGAGCAAACAAGTGGAATAACGTTCTCTGGCGAGTGGAGGAAAGCCATGATTTATGACGTGCAGATGTTAGCTGGCTTTGCAGTTCCTTTTTGAATACTAACTGTGTTTTTGTCCATACGGGAGTCACTACAGTCCCACGCTTGTGTAGTGATGATGATGATGATGATGATGATGTGCCAAACCTCACAGTAACTCCATTAAAGCGCTAGTGTTTGAGTGACGGAGAATCCGGCGTCTCTAATGCTCTGATTTCTCTGCTTGTCCAGTGAGGACCTGATTGAAAGCATGAGAGAGACTGAAGGACTGCAGATCTGCTCTCTCGTGTCAAATGTTTCCCAGAAGAGTGCTGTCTAAGGCTCTTTGGTTTGAGTTGTGCTCATCTACTCTTTCACATCCGTCTCTGCTTTTATAAGACTGCTGCATATCTGCTCTTTATGGTGTTTATTTGTAGGTTGTAATGTTAGTTTTCTTCCTTTCTTTTGTTTGAAATAATCGGTCTAAATACAGTTCTTGTGGCACTATTCCTGTTTGTAGTGATTGTGTGAAAGTGTCTGATGCTGGAGGTCAGATGTGTATTAGAGAGAGTCTAGTAATCAGTCTACACTGTCTCTGTTTGATCATCAGAACTCGACGACAGTGTCTCGTGGAAAACAGCAGAAGGGACTGAGGAAGAATGAATGATTTGCATCAAGGGCTGTATTTTCATTTATTTGTCTATATACATACTGATGAAGATATTAAAATCAAAACATTTTTAAAAATGGAAATCGTTAACATGAGCTTGTTTGGTGAGAGCTCTGAGGATGAATGTGTGGCCCTTCATCAGACATAATCAAAAGTACAACTCTCAACAATAATATTAATGTCATTGACACAATGCATTTGAATTATAATTTATGACAACGTGCATAACGGTAACGAATCGCTCAAAAGTCTGTCAGCATGAAGTGGCATTGTTGTGAGTGTTTTGCTCGAATGAGCTCAAATTTCATCAGACAATGTGAAGTGCAGCTTTCATTTCCAGCTTTTAGTCATGAATTGGTTGAAATATACGCAGCCACTCAGTTTTCAGTCTTTTTAAAGAATTTGTAAAGAAAAAGTTGCATTAATTGTAAGCAATGTTTAATAATAATTTACGTAGGAACTTCAGGATGTTTCCTAACATTTTAGATTATCAGAATGTATCTTAGACAAAGGGTTCTAAAAATATGGCTTCTTATTTTAAAATAAGGTTGGGTGGCTCAGTTTGCCCCAGGGTGAGGGTAAGTTGACCCAGTCAGTGGGTAAAATGAGTCCGTGGGTAAGATGAACCGTCTGGTTGTAAACTGACCATCTGACTGAATCTGGTTTAAACACGTGTTGAATTATAATATATATATATAATTTACCTCTTTTTAAAAACTAATTTAAGAATCAAAATTTTCAATTCTTCAAACAGCCTTATTTATTTTCTTAAAGCTAATGTAAACAACATAAAAGCAATGAAATGAAAATTTCAATCTTCAATTGTTTGCATTTCTGAAACTGTTTAACCAACTATATATAAAAAAAAAAGATGTATCTGATTATAATGTGATGGAAAAACAAATTGTGGTTCTTTTGAGATAATTTGGTGCGCTTGTACAATGTCCCTATCAAATAAAACTACAAATAATAATGTTTATATGATAAACTAAATCATTTGTGTCCTATCACTACTACCAGTTTATTCTTATATTTTAATATAACTTAGTATGGTAGGGTAAGATAAAGTGCTGGCTCAGTTTCCCTACAGTATTTGGCTCACTTTGCCCCATAGCTTTAAAAAAAAAAAAAAAAAAAAACTTACTAATTCAGACTAATATTTAGCTAAATGATTTACATGGTTTTATACATTACTAAATCAATATGCATGTGAAGTTAAATGTTTTTGTTTTATAAGTAAATTAATATTAAGCACACAATTTATTATTAGTTTTAACATTATTGGATTAATGTTTAAACTAGACTGAAGAGTTTGTATGCCGAATTAATTGTGGTTCATCCAGATGACGTCATCCGTCGGAAAAAGCCGAACTCAACTCATGATGAATCTATTTAAGGTTGTAGATGAATGGAGAGAGAAATTTCCTGACGGAAGATCCTTTACTTGGAGCAACAGGTCAGGATCCAGCCAGTCTCGTATTAATTTCTGGCTATTATCCAGGAACATTGATAAAGAGAAAGTTAGAGTTAATATCCATGCCACACCCCTTACTGACCATAGAGCAATTCATATAAACATTCAATTTAGTGCATCTAATACATTTTATAGATCTTGCTACTGGAAATTAAACAATTCACTGTTAAAACATGAAAAGGTTAATGCTGAAATTATTAGGTTAATAACTCGTTTTTACAACAAGGCTAAAAAGGAAAACTCCTACAACACTAACTGAGAACTGCTTAAGTTCGAGTGAGTCAGGAATATTCTTGAGACAGAAGAAGATGAAGTCATAAATACAGTTTCCTCATTTCATCAGAGACCACCCGAGGAAGTTTCAGAGGAGGATAGACTACTTCTTTTACAACTCCAAAACAAATTAGACTAATTATATCGACAAGAAGCAGAGGGAGCCTTCGTAAGGTCTAGAAACAGATGGCTAGAAACAAATTCTGCTTACTTTTTCTGTCTTGAAAGATACTGATCTAAAATGAATTCCATCTACAAGTTAAATATTAATGGGGTCGTTACTGATGATGCTAAATTAATGTCAGATTTTTGTTCAAAATTCTATAGCAATTTATACAGCACAAAATATAATAAAGAAGTTACATCTCATTTTCTTAACTCAATGAATAAGGTAAGAAAGATTGATGAGGCAGACAAAGATTATTGTGACACCCCTCTTACATTGGCAGAGGTCACTGATTTGATCGCTCGACTTACAAACAATAAACCCCCCGGCACTGATGGGTTAACTGCAGAATTTTACAAGGCGTTCTCAGAGCTTTTGGCCCCATTTTTACTACAGGTTTTTATGGAGAATATAGAGAATAATTCCCTTCCTCCTAGTCTGATTCCCAAGCCTAGGAAAGATCCGCTCTTTATTGACAGATGGAGACCCAATTGTCTGCTAAACAATGATTACAAAATAATGGCGTCAATATTTGCCAATAGAATTAAAGAAACTCTTGAAACTATTATAGATGAGACACAATCAGGCTTTATGAGAAACAGGCATATCTCTAATAATATTAGACTGGTATTAGATATTCTTGACTACTCTGACTTAATATCTGAAGATGGCTTCATCCTCCTCTTAGACTTCTACAAGGCCTTTGACACAATAGAATATCAATTTATTTTTCTATCTTTAGAGAAATTAGGTTTTGGGGACTTTTTCAGCAAAGCAATTAAAACCTTATGCTAATGGCAATAGCTCTCTAAAACTGAAAAAAGGAACGAGGCATTCCTCAGGGATGCCCAATTTCCTCTTATTAGTTTCTACTTTGTACACAGATTCTCCCAACTTATGTATGTAATAGTGCTATACAAGGAATCTCTATTGCGGGTAGGGATATCATCATTAGTCAGCTTGCTGACGATACCTTTGGTTTATGCCTAAATATTAATAATGTGAGCTGCTCCTTTAAAAGACTGTGATATACAAACTATTTGCTACATTCTGATCAAGAAATAAGTCATGTACTTGGGTATTATTATCTCTAAAGATTTAGATAATTAGATGTCCGTTAATTTTTTCTCCAATCATTAAAAAAACTCAGAACAAACTGAACCAGTGGTTGCAAAGGGACTTATCTCTAAAAGGCAGAGTGTTGCTTACCAAGGCTGAAGGGATATCACGGCTTACATACGCAGCTTTCTCTTTACATTTGGACAGTAAAATCTGTAAAGACATTGATAAAATGCTTTTTGACTTCATCTGGAAAAATCGTATCCACTATATCAAAAGAAGTGTTGTTATGAATAAATATGAACCTGGTGGACTCAATTTTTTGGACTTCAGTACTCTAAATAATACCTTTAAGATTAATTGGGCTAAGCATTTTCTTAAAAACCCCGTTTCCATTTGGAATTTTTCCCCATTATATATTCTCTCGTTTTGGTGGTCTGGACTTTATTTTGAATTGTAAGTACAATGTAGACAAACTCCCTGTAAAACTCCGCTTTTCACAAGCAGGTCCTTTTAGCTTGGTCTCTTATTTACAAGCATAATTTCTCACCCCACAGGTATCTAATTTGGAATAACAGAGATATCTGATATAAGAACAAGTCTTTTTATTTTGAGAGTTGGGTACATAATCAGATTCTGCTGGTGGACCAGCTATTTAATGCAGAAGGGTGACTTTTCTCCTATAGAGAATTTCTATCAGCATATAACATTCCTGTTACGCCAAAAGAATTCGCAATCGTATTTGACGCCATTCCATCAGGCACAATCATGCTTTTTAAGTATACTGACAGACCTTCAGCTACTTCTGTCTCCCTCCCTGATGTGGCTGAATCACCAGTTGGAAGAATCTGTTTTTCCCATCTTCCACATAATAATAAGAACATTTGTGCAGTATTTCAGAAAGAGATTGTTTCTATTCCAAATGTTACATTTTATTTGAACCGATTTGTAAATGACATTGACTGGAAAAAGGTTTGGATGATTCCTTACAGATATTTATTAGTGAACAAGGTGAAAGAAGTATCTTTCAGAATAATTCACAGATATTACCCTGCGAATCATTACATGATTAAATTTAAAAGGGACATCAATACAAACGGATCTTTTTGTGAAGACCACCCCGAAACTGTTTTGCATCTCTTTTGGTATTGCCCCCACACCAGAACATGTTGGCAAAACTTATTTAACCATATTTATTCAGACTTTGCCTTATTGTGGAAGGATTTTTATAAAAGTCAAAGTAAAGAAAAAACTTACTTCATTATAAACTTATTAATTCTTTTGGCAAAATTTCACATTCATAAATGTAAATTCAGCTCTAAAAAACCTTGTTTTGTAATTTTTATCCATTAAGTTGAACATTATATTAATCTGATTTCTGGCTCAAACAACAAAAAGGCTGTGAAAACTATCAACATATAGTCCTCCTTCACTTTGTAATGATTGTAAGCTTCCCCTGGGAATTTTATTTTATTTTCTGTTTACCTCTGTGTTTTTTGTATGTTATGTATATTTTGGCTAATCACATGTGATTTGTCCCCTTTTTGCAATAAAAAAAACAAAACAAAAAAACAACAACGATAATAATTATAATAATTCATTACATTTATATAGCACTTTTCTAGGCACTCAAAGTGCTTTACATAGTCAGGGGGTATCTCCTCATCCACCACCAGAGTGCAGCATCCACCTGATGATGCTCCAGAACGCCCACCACACACCAGCTTTCTGGTGGAGAGGAGACAGAGTGATGAAGCCAATCAGCAGATATAGGGATTGTTAGGAGGCCATGATGGCCAGAGGTCGATGGGTGAATTTGGCCAGGATGCAGAGGTCACACCTCTACTCTTTTTGAAAGACATCCTGACCACAGAGAGTCAGGACCTTGGTTTAACGTCTCATCCGAAGGACGGTGCTTGTTGACAGTATAGTGTCCCCATCACTACACTGGGGCACTAGGACCCACACAGACCACAGGGTGAGCGCCCCCTGCTGGCCTCACTAGCACCTCTTCCAGCAGATACCTAGTTTTCTCAGAGGTCTCCCTGACCAGGCTCAGCCCTCGTTAGCTTCAGTGGGCAACCGGTCTTGGGCTCCAGGGTGATATGGCTGCCGGCTTTAGATGAACCTCACGATGAACCTCTATCAGGTGCGCTTGTAATTAGAACATATTTAACAACAAACATGGACAGAACCAAAGAGTGAGAGCACTTGTCCTGTGGTTTATCCAACTTTTCTCCTTTTGAAGAAAAACTTTGTGACTGGAAAAAATAATGAGGTGTGAGTAAATGAGGTCAACAGGAACTGGATGTGCATCAGTGATTAATCAACCCCAGACGCTGCTGGTAGAATGACTGTTTAAAGCTAGATTAGTTGTTTTAATCCCAGTAGAAGAGCAATCCAAAATATTTGGAAGAAAGGAGTTGATTGTGACCTCTTGGATTCAAGAATGTCAAGTGGGAGGTGTGAAGAAACACATTTATTTATTTTATAAATGAATATTAAGCACACAAGATTAGTTTAAACATTATTGAGGATGACTAAAGAGAAAATTTGTATGCCAAATTAATTGAAGCCACATAGAGCGTATTTTGATGATAGGCTATGCTAAGTGGAGATAAACTCTCAGACAAGATGACAGATGAAATATGTAACTAAATAAATACACAATTGTGATAGAGAATAAGAAGCTGACATCTGATTTCTCCAAGTGGTTGCATTTACCATGTTTACTATGGTAACGTAAATGTTTAGGGTGCATATTCTTTGACATCACTTATAAATATTTCTGCCTTGTGTAGTGATTATAATCCACATCGGATCGAGTTATTTCAAACACTCGCTGCTGACTAAGAGTGAGTTTTGAGCTCAACTTGGAGTTATAGCTGTTATCTTTCTGAAATTATCTGCAGCGCTGAGCTCTCCAGACGGAGTTCATAACCCCTCCTCTAGCCTCCTGCTTTGGCCCAAAGTTTTCGTTGGGCCAAAAAACCCTATCCGTTGGCCCCGAGGAAGCCCCGATGAGGCACGATCAAGCCCCGGAAGTGACTGGCCCTGGCATGCACTAGCACGCCCGGCTTAATGCCCGTTTCACACATACTCCGTCTGCGGTGCGTATGCGTTGCATATTTTTTTTACGCACCTATGTTAACGGATTCCAGCGTTCACACTGCACGCAGTTGCGGTCCGTCAGTGCGTTCCAGGAGCAGTGCGTCTGCAGCAGTGCAGCGATCGTTTACGTACCGACTCTATTTTTGCTGTTCTGCATGCGCTGAATCAAAGTGACAGCGCATTGTTCGCTGCAAAAATGAACATGGATTGACACGGAAATGCAGTCATTTCACAATAAATGTATACTAATCAAAGCCTACTGTGTTTCACACGCAACACATAAGATATCAGTCATGTTTGCAAGAAGCTGCTCTTTCAAAAGATCGTCAAAAGTTCTGCCACTGAGCTTTGCTATCCTCTTCAGTTCAGCAAAATAATGGGTTGTGGCACTCTCAGTTACTGCTCAAATATAGACATCTGATAGAAGCTTTATGTGGTAAGTAACATTGAGTGTGCTCTTGAAAGTGTAGGGCAACAGGGGTTTGAGAGCTACTATTGCAGAACAACTGCCATACTCTACGATGGCTTCTTTATGGTAAGGCGATTTGGGATGGTCTATGATAAGGTGTCTATGGATACGACCATATTTATTCAGGAAGTTCGGTTGGGAAGCTCGCCATCTCTTTGTCTGAAAGGTTTGATCCAATCACACCAAGAAACCTGACCTGCTCATACAAACAGCGCCTTAAGTTTCAAAAGCATCTGCACACCATTTCCTTTAGGACAACACAATATACACACTACACATTCATCAAGTAACCATCAATCTATATGAAAATAGTATTCAAAAACCCTTTTCTCTCATATTCAACATATATAAAACCAGAGGTGGGTAGTAACGAGTTACATTTACGTCATTACATTTACTTGAGTAATTTTTTTGGGTAACTAATACTTTTGGAGTATATTTAAATATGGATACTTTTTACTCTTACTTGAGTACATTTTTGGAAAAAGATCTGTACTTTTACTTCGTTACTGCTTGCGACGCTCCTCTCGTTACTTTATCTTAATGCAATAAATGTTATAAATGGTTTAGTTTATTCCAAACGCGACGTCTACTTTTCTCTTGACAATGAGCAATGCTCATTCACAAATGATTCATTCTTTTGAGTCAATTCTGTTCAAAGGCTTGATCAAACCAATTGACAAACGAGTAAATTGGTTCATGAATCAGTTTGAATGATTTGTTCAGTTCACTGCGCTGAGCGTCTGAAGCGGTTCACTCAGAGTTGTAATGTTTTAACATCAGCAGCGTTGAAAACGTGGCTATGGAACTGCACTGAATTGAAAGCAAATCTGCAAAGGCTATTATTTGCTAGCGATGAAGATATTTATTAGATGAAAACCGTGTGTGCTGTCTACTGGTCAACAGGTAATAACTTGGGCTACATTCGATTACAGTACACGATACCACTGTGACATTAGTTTGTTGTACGTGTGACTTATAACAGAAGGGAACCAAGTTGAATGCAGCTTCCAAAAGACAAAAAATAGGCAATTAATATTTTATTAATTTTAATTCAATCACACCAGCGGGAGAACGTTCAGCGAGTCATATCATCATCAGCTGCTGAATTCAGATCTGTGTTCGCTGGCTGGTGCTGAGCCAGAGACAAATGCATTTTTACAGCACTGCACATTATAACCAATCACAAAAGATTATGTTGAGCTTTTGAATGCAATGGCCAATCAGAGGTGTTCAGATGAGTTATCGCTAAAATCAGGTGATTCCTTCACTCGCTTGCTGACTGGAGACCTCTTTCTGGCGAATTCTCTTGTCAGAAACGACAAAGTGCAGATGTGTGTACGAATCTATAATTAATATATTGATTTCACAGTGTTAACAGTTTCAGTGATTTTAATGGGAGTTTCTGAGAGTGATTGAACTCTAGACTGTCAGTGAAAATTATCTTTGATAATGTAAATGTTATTTGCTCTCTTTCTGAACAATGAAAGATTAGTAGCAGTTTTTATATCACATTAATTTTCATTGTTAAATTCACATTTAATATAAAGTCAGCCGTATTAAAAATATGTTCTGGCATGACACCTATATCTGTTACTTAAGTAAACAGGCAGGGTTTTATAATAAATTACATAATTAGGCTACTATGACCATCGCATATTATCATTAATAACAATCTATGAAATGTGAGAACCGAGATATTTCATTATATACAGTAGTTCATGCATCTGGGAATGTTTCTAATAAAAAATAAAAATAATAATAATGCCTAATAATAATTTGCCAATATGCTGTTGTGGCTGCTGTGTGTCACATGATGACCCCCATATGCCTAGACACAATTAATTATTTTATTTCCACAATATTTACGCTTGCAGAAATATACTTCTGCGAGCAGACAGAAGAAGATCCGTCAATGTGTATTTGGTTCGTTATGTTCAGATGTTCAGTTACTTAGCGGTCATGTTAGGAGTTTTCACTCTTCTCTGTGTCAGAGGTTATTTATACACATATAATACATACTTTAAAATATAATTTACTTTGTGATGCAAATCAGAATTTTCATCAACTGTTACTCCAGTTTTCAGAGTTATGATCCTTCAAAATATAAATCTAAAATCAGACATATGAACGAACACATACTTTAATTACTTAAGTAGAAATTTGGGGTATCTATACTTTACTTGAGTGATTATTTTTCAGCCGACTTTTTACTTCTACTCCTTACATTTTCAGGCAAGTATCTGTACTTTCTACTCCTTACATTTTAAAAATACCTTCGTTACTGCTATTTCATTTCGGCTTGTTTTCATTCCGGCTTGTCATCATTAAAAAAAAAAAAAAAAAAAAAACCTATCCAGATAAATCGCGCCATCCGGAAGCAGTGAATTTGATTGTGGTTGGATGATAAGTATAAACATATACCATTCCGACACCCTATTGGCTTGTACGCGATCCATCACACCTGCACGTGACATAAATCACATCACAGTCCAGCCAGGACATAGACAGTTTTGGGTTCGTTTATCAAAAAATATATTTCTTAAAAGTAGGGTTGGGTATGGAACCGGTATCCGATCGCCTCAGAGTCAGTCCCCTTAAATTTCACATGAAAGCAGCGTCAGACCGGTCTCCTCCCGTCTTTCAGCGCGCTCTTCAATCCGCAGAGGCGCAGACCGCGAACGGAGCAGCGCATGCGCACTTAAACAAACAGAGGACACGAGGTATGTGTTTAGATTGTTAGAATATCCATATCTGTGCAGTTCTTTGTCATAAATACAGTTTACAAAAGGTCACGAGGTAGCAGTCGGTTTCTCATCTGTAAAGTTTTCGCTCATCAAACCACAGCCGTTTCCTCCAGCGAAAATCTAGCCCTTAACACATATGAACGAACACATACTTTAATTAAACTTATTTAAATATACTTAATTTAATCATACGTACTTTATACATACACTACTGCGCAAAAGTCTTAGACACGTTAGTATTTTCACTTAAAAGAATGGTGTTCGGACAGTTATTCATATATTTTGCTGTAGTGTGTCAGTATAAAATATCAGTTTACATTTCCAAACATTCATTTTGCCGTTGTCAGACTGCTTGTGCATTCAAAATCGCACTAGATTATTATTAAAATTAATGGCAAACTGATATTTCCTACTGACACACTACAGATATAAATAACTGGCTTAAAACCCTTTTTGGGGAGAAAATACTATTTTTTCCATAAGACTTTTGCACAGTACTGTATTTTAAAAACGACATTGTTGCTACTTTATAAAGAATGAGCATACAGTAATTCACAGAACTGATAAAAGACAGTGACAGACAGCACTCATCTTAACTAAATATCAGAGTGAGTGACAGAGATACAGCAGAAACATTATGTGTGGTTTTGTATTAAATAATGACCCAGACTGTGAAATACATTTATTAGCCTTAGATTAAGGGAAGCACAACTTGCACAACAAGCTATGGATTTATTTAAAATATTTGTAATGTTCTTTAAAGTTATCCATAGTTTTTTTGTGGTTCTTTTTTTTTAAGTATCGGTTCAGGCACCGTTTAGGAGCCGGTACCGTTTTAAAAGTATTGAAAAGGCACTGGACCCTACTTAAAAGTTATTATTTCTCACTGGCTCATTTACCAAATGAGTGCTTTTTCTTCGTCCTCCACAAATTAAGCTACTGTACGTAGTTCGGTAGCGAGACGTTTGAATAAATTAGCGTTTTCGATTGACGATGCGATTGACAATGTTGTGATAAGTAGGCTATACCAACTTTGTAACTCGTTCCCCCCCCGAACACTGGACATAGCAGACGTATGTACCAAATACAAGAAGCTATCAATCAAGAAAGTATCAGGATTATGATTTCTTTTTCAGTTTTAGTTTTTGATTAATCACTTGGATTAATCATTCATTTTGACAGCACTATAATGTTTACTGTAAATAGACAACCATACAAGTGTAATTGTTACTAAGCCTGCACCAATGTTCTTGTCCATTGCCCTCACAGAGTCCTGCAGCTAAGCTTGGATGTACATAAACATTCCATTAAAAGTTATTGATGACAAGCCTCTGAAGTTTGACTTTTTGCACCATAACAATACTTATTGGCAACTAGTCATCATATCTCTAGCTCTTTAATGTATTTGCATTGTACTAAAGTGCGTTCATTTTAAATGGGCATATATGCGGTTGATGAAGACCTGAAGGTCGAGACGTTGCTTGATTAAATTCCTCTGGAGCAGTAGTTTTCAGTGTTCAGACTTCACTTCTTTATTTGTCTATATCATTTAGTTGTCTTGCACCTGCGTCCTAATTGGATGTTTGGGATGTGCACACCATTTTTGTATTTTCATATATGCGGCTGAAACAGGAATACTAGTACATCCCAAATTTTTCAACATTAACATTTTAATATAACATTATAGTCATTATGGCCTATGGCCTTTAGAAAAATGTTTTTTGAGGCGGTGGGGTAGTACACAATAGGCCCCTGTGGTGCGGCCTAAGCTTTTGTTCTTAATGGCATTTGTTCCCTTACATTACTTTTACTTTTATACTTTAAGTAGTTTTTTAAACCAGTACTTTTACACTTTTACTTGAGTAAAAAGCTTGAGTTGATACTTCAACTTCTACAAAAGTCTTTTTAAACCCTAGTATCTATACTTCTACTTGAGTAATGAATGCCAGTACTTTTGACACCACTGTCTAAAATTGATTTATTACCAGTGCTGGAAACCGTTTTGCTGATGAAATATATATATTTATACACACATACATATATTACATACATTTTATCTATATATCTAAATAAAAATAGACTCCGTATATATGACCCAAAGTAACTATTAACTAACTACTTGAGTAGATTTTTTATCCGATACTTTTTTATTCTTACTCA
The DNA here is from genome assembly GCF_023724105.1 of Carassius gibelio. Taxonomy (NCBI): domain Eukaryota; kingdom Metazoa; phylum Chordata; class Actinopteri; order Cypriniformes; family Cyprinidae; genus Carassius; species Carassius gibelio. Next base: position 21,866,565 of record NC_068391.1, read on the forward strand.
AGTAACTATTCAGACTAGTACTTTTACTTTTACTTGAGTAAATATTTCTATAAGTACTTTTACTTTTACTTGAGTACAGTTTTTGGGTACTCTACCCACCTCTGCCTACAGCTGACCATAGGCAAATTCAGAGGCCTAAGCCAGGCTATTGCTTTCGATGTGGCAAGGATGGACACATTGTTTCAATTTGTGAAAATGATCCAAACCCGTCTCTTGTAACTGATAAGAGAAAGCAGTTGAAAGAACGTCAAGTCCTATGGGATAGTCAGTATGGTCCAAGTGCCTCAGTAACTTTAAATGCCACCCCGCCCTGATAGCGAAAAATACGAGGGCTGTCACCTGTCAGAATAGTCTCAAGAAACCAGTGAATATAAGCAACTTGAAGTCCCATTGTAAAAAACGTCTAGTTGGTCTATCCAAAGGATTAATTGGTACAAAAGGCACTGCTCAAGTGAACATTGAGGGAAGACCTTGTTCTTGTCTACTCCACACAAGGTCGCAAGTGACCACTATTTCCCATTCATTTTATGAGCAGAATTTGCCTGGACTAAGCATAACTTCTTTAGATGACCTACTGGAAATAGAAGCAGCTAATTGTCAAGCAGTACCCTACCTGGGGTTTGTTGAAGTAAAAATTGCATTCCCCAGAGACTTTCTTGGATCTGACATTGAAGTGTCTACTCTTGCCCTGGTTATTCCAGAAACCAGAGGCACTGCTCAACCAAAGTTGCTAATAGGCACGAACACCTTGGATCTCGCATATGAGAAACATCTTGAAACAAATTATTCTGTCTGTCGAGCCGTTCCATTTTGTTACCAAGCTGTAATCCAGACCATCGAGCACAGACGCCAGCAGAAAGTAGACAGCATCATAGGAATCGTTAGACTTCCTGATGTTACCCTTACTGTTGTTCCTCAGAAAAAACGGGTAACCAGACGAAACGAGATGAGGAAACTGATGAATGTCAGGAAAACTATCAAAGTTCTGATGAAGATGACTATGTACCCCAATTCTCTGAAGTTCCAGCCATTCCTATACAAAGGGTAGTCAGAGAGTACAATGTGATCAGGAAACCTAAAGACGTTTCTACTAACGCTGATGCTAAAATTCAATTATCTGTCGCAAGTCATGATACAGAGACTGTGAATGCAGGAAACGTACTCAGAAGAGATGATTAATCTTAAATGGAACACTTACCTGATATTCAGTACTTACCTGAAACTCAGTCTTCATCCTGTGGAACAGGACCTGTAAAGGAAAACCTGAAAGAAAGAACTTACCTCAAGTAGAGCAGCAAACACTGGATGTACCTGATGGAAACAAGAAGGACAATGTCACACAAGCTGTGCACGTTGAGGAAAGGGTACCTGATGTTCCACTGAGGAGAAGCAGAGAAGAATCCGCAGAATCTGCTGAACTTACTGAATCTGTAGAAGAAACAGATCAAAGTACAAGTGAGGATGAAATTCAGTTAAGAAGGTCCAAAAGAGTGAAGCAGAAGTCAAAAAGACTGACTTACCCAGAAATGGGAAACCCAATGATATCCATTATCCAATCCCTGCTTCAAAGACTAAACACTGCTTTTGTAGAAACACTTGCAGAACATCCCAAACCAATAAGACACCCTAAGCTTTAAGTCTTTGGTTTTAGCTATGCAAAGGGACTTGCACAGATTTAAGAGGGGTGGGTGTAACACAGGTTAGAATTCAGCTATATAAGAAACAGAGAGAAAGAATATATAATTTTCAAAGAAATTATAATTTTCAAATAATTACATTTCTAATAAAATACTGAAAGTATTAAACAAAAAGCTGAATAAAGTCATTGCGGTTTAAAATAATAAAATAATAAGTTGATAAAATGACTAAATGCCAAATTAACATTCAATCTGGACGGAGACTGTGCGTGACGTCATTGAGATGTGTCCTTATTCCTTGTGTGCCTTGATCACTTACCCTCCTGTAACGAACCTAATTACTGGTCCAATATCAGGTGCTTAGAGTAACCTGTCCCTGTGTCAAGTAACTTCTTGTTACATTATGCATTAAGCAAGAAAAATAAAATACATACATAAAAAATAAAAAAAATTATCAATTATCAGAAATATTGACACAAATATTCCATCAGTCCATCTATTTGAGTAGGTTACATACACGTAGGAATTTATGCAAATGAGCTGCAGCTTCCTGTCCTCTTTTCCAGAATAGGGTAGAGCCTTTACAGCTCATACCTCTTGTCTGTTTGGTTTTGATTATTATGTCTATCGTGCTGAAATAATGCATTTTAAAGCCAGATTAGTGTAAACTTGTGGTACATCGTTGCCACTTGCATGGTGGCATTGTGTGTCGAAACGTGCATATTAAGTGGCAGAGATATTATAATAAGATTCTTATCTATGTCACAGAGGGAGTGAAATCTGAAGCGCTAGTTTGTTTGTTTTGTTCAGAAAAAGGCTTACCAACACAAAGTTACTGGGTTAAACTTTTTCAGGTTGCCTGGGTTGGTAAATGCACCAGGGACCTGATTATAGCACTTAATCACGGAAAAAATAAGATTTTCATGATATGTCACATAATGGCAAGTCAATAGTTTTACTATTTATTTTCATACTTTGTTAATTAGGTTCACACACACTGTTCTGTTCAATAAGTTACAAGATTACTGTTGAATTCATCATGTCATGTTTAAATTGATCTCCAGCCACACACAAGAGATTTTTTTCCCTCTCTATTCCACTCATGGAATTACAAAGGTCCCAGAGTTGCTCATTTCTTGAATTCAAAGATCAGTAACTGATGTAATGTTTGATAAAGGATCCCTTGGTCATCATGTGAACTTTAAACAGCCAATGAGGTGAACCTTGTCAAAGTATATCATAAACCTTATATGCCAGATTGGTGTGTTGCAATATTGTGTAAACCTGAATTATAAAAGCAAGAAGTCATTGCTAACAGTGGAGAAACTTGATAGTTTGGTCAAAAAATGAGGGACTATGATGACATCACAAGTTTTTTGGGAACATGGGGTCCATTCCAGCTGACTGTTTTCTTTGCATTAGCTATAAGTATCCTTCCAAATGGTTTTGTGGGCCTCTACATTGTTTTTGTGGGGGACACGCCATCTCATGAGTGTCTGATTCCTGAGGAGTACAACATCAGTGATGTTTGGAGAGAAGCTGCAATCCCAATGGTGATTCAAGACGGGGTTTTAAAACGCAGTTCCTGCTCCAGATACAAACTGGAAACAGTGAGGAATTTTTCTGTGCTTAACTACACCCCAAATGTGGAGGTCAATGTCAGCGAGATTGAGGTCGAGTCCTGTGTGAATGGCTGGAACTACAGTAAAGAGATTTACGAGTCTACAACAGTGACAGAGGTGAGTTGACTGCTGATGTACTATCACTCTACAGTCTAATGTCCAACTCCCCTAATGCTTCTTGAGATAAAGCTATGGAGAGGTTTGTAGATGATCATTCAGACAAATGAAAAATTGCATTCAATATTTTCTATTAAATACTCTCAGTCCAATAACGTTTAAATAAGCATTAGTATTTATTTTAAATACTCAGTGCCTATAACCTATTCTTAAATATCTTCTGTTGAAGTCACTGCCACCATTGACTCGCTAAGAACAAATTTCTGATTAACAAAGGACAAGAAATTTGAAAAATAGATACACTCATAAAGAGCTCAAGAAATATATGAATATAACATTACTGGTGAGAATATAAAGAACTAAAATTAACTGTAGATTAAAAAAATAAAATAATTATATCCATTAATACTTAATTGAATCCTTCACGTTAATGACATTTCTTAACTACTGTAATGTGTTTACTGGGAAGCAGATAATATTTAACTGCATACCTCCAACTTAATTAAATATTACATGAAACGATATATAAAAAAAAAAAAGTTGCACAGACCTGCTGCTGGAAATCTAGCTCTCTGCAGACTTCAGCTCCAGTCCTGCTGTGTGCAGGGATCAAGAGCTCTTTGAAGAGCTGGTCATATGAGTTTTGGAAATGTTTATAATGTAGCTATCCTTAAATGAAAACAATCTGCAAAGTTGCTAATCAAAAAAAGTGCATGATAAATAAAGATATTGTCTCTCAAAAGAGAATGTTGGATCTGAATGGTCTTAACAAGTTGTTATATTTTCAAATCTTTTGCCTGTCACTGGTATACGTCACTTGGAAACACATTCTCCGTCTGACCGCGAAATACGAACACTTTGACATGCCGACAAACACTTCCGCTATTTAGTGTGTTTACATGATGTTGAGAAGACACTGTGTTCAAGGATACCACAGAAATAAAATTCAAATCTTTTGTTGTGTGCTTGTCATTTTACCAAGGATTTTTTTCTCTAATTTTGTCTTTTATCTTCGTTGGCTTCTAATCTTTTTAAGACTACCAAGCTCTTCGAACCACAACCTGTAAGTACGATTGATACATTGTGAACATTTTAAATTGAGTGCTCAAAAAAGGTTTTGTGCTAATATGAGATGTATACCTAGTGCAGATTTAGGTTTCCAGGTAAAACACAATATCACTGTCTTACTGAAGGATTTCTGATAATTCACAGTGAATATACTATTTCCTAAGAATGTATCGATTATTGTAGACTGATGTTGTTCTAATTACTTAGTTTAAAAATAAAGAGTATAATCATTATGAAATGTTTGTGTATTGTGCTGCATCGGCAGTTCTATGGTTAATGCTGGAGAGGTTAGGTTAGTGCTCCTGTGTTCTGATTAAAAGTTAAGACTGTCTTTTGTCTGTCATTCTTCAAACATTACAGTAGACATATTTTGGTTCACAAGCTGTATTGTTTCATCAGTAAATCAGGTTAGCACTCGGCTAAAGTATCCACCAAGTGTTCACAGTTTAGCAGCTAATCTTTAGCATTGGACACGATTTGTTTGCATAAGTGTTGTATTTTATGTCATTATTATAAGAACCGACTGGAGCACTACAGGTACATCTCAATAAATAAGAATGTCATAGAAAAGTTCATTTATTTCAGTAATTCAACTCAAATTGTGTAACTCGTGTATTAAATAAATTCATTGCACAGAGACTGAAGTAGTTTTCAAGTCTTTGGTCATTTTAATTGTGATACATTTTGGCTCACATTTAACAAAAGTCCACCAATTCACTATCTCAGCAAATAAGAATATTTGATAAGACCAATAAAAAAAGTTGTTGGCGTTCTGGAAAGTATGTTAATTTACTGTACATGCACTCAATACTTGGTAGGGGCTCCTTTTGCTTTAATTACTGCCTCAATTCGGCATGGCATGGAGGTGATCCGTTTGTGGCACTGATGAGGTGGTATGGAAGCCCAGGTTTCTTTGACAGTGGCCTTCAGCTGGTTCAGGTCTGGTGAGTTTGCTGGCCAGTCAAGCACAGCGACACCATGGTCATTAATTAAACCAACTTTTGGTACTTTTGGCAGTGTGGGCAGGTGCCAAATACTGCTGGAAAATGAAATAAGCATCTTCAAAAAGCTGGTCAGCAAACTTTTTTTCAGAAAACACAATGGCCCAACACCAGCAGATGACATTGTACCCCAAACCATCAAAGACTGTGTCAAGTCAAGTCAAGTCACCTTTATTTATATAGCACATTAAACAAAATACATTGCGTCAAAGCAACTGAACAACATTCATTAAGAAAACAGTGTGTCAATAATGCAAAATGATAGTTAAAGGCAGTTCATCATTGAATTCAGTGATGTCATCTCTGTTCAGTTTAAATAGTGTTTGTGCATTTATTTGCAATCAAGTCAATGATATCGCTGTAGATGAAGTGACCCCAACTAAGCAAGCCAGAGGCGACAGCGGCAAGGAACCAAAACTCCATCGGTGACAGAATGGAGAAAAAAACCTTGGGAGAAACCAGGCTCAGTTAGAGTCAGTTCTCCTCTGACCAGACGAAACCAGTAGTTCAATTCCAGGCTGCAGCAAAGTCAGATTGTGCAGAAGAATCATCTGTTTCCTGTGGTCTTGTCCTGGTGCTCCTCTGAGACAAGGTCTTTACAGGGGATCTGTATCTGGGCTCTAGTTGTCCTGGTCTCCGCTGTCTTTCAGGGCAGTAGAGGTCCTTTCTAGGTGCTGATCCACCATCTGGTCTGGATACGTACTGGATCCGGGTGACTGCAGTGACCCTCTGATCTGGACACAGACTGGATATGGTGGCTACGGTGACCTCGGAATAAGAGAGAAACAGACAAATATTAGCGTAGATGCTAGCGTAGCAAGTACATCGGGTGTTATGTGAAGTGTTTCCAGTTCCGGTTTACCTAATTAATGCAGCCTAAAAATCCTTTAACGGATTTGGATATTAAAACCATATTAGTATATTATGTGTAAGCCAGGATAAAGAGATGGGTCTTTAATTTAGATCAGTGGTTTTCAACCTGTGGTCCACGGCTCCCTAGTGGGCCGCGGTGGTATTGCAGGTGGGCCGCCAATTATTTTCTGTTAATTTCCAGTCCATTCTAGGGCTGTGCGATTAAAAGAAAACGTCCTAAAATCACGATTTGAGCGTGCACGATTTCTAAATCGCTTTATACCATAATTTTCCGCGGCCCTGACCTCCCGTATCCGATCCCATCAGAATGCATTGCGCCTAGCGCGAGAACAGAGACTGGGCATATGCCTAACTCCAGGTTCACACACTGTCTGTGATGCGCCTTTTTTCTGAGCCAATGTTGACGGATCAGAGCGTTCTCACTGCGGTAAAATTCTAGAAATAAAAACGTGCGATAATTCATGTCTAACACATGAGCATAGAGTGAATTTGTTAGTGAACAGGATGCAGTTTAAGTGAGAGGAGACACATTTTAAGTGTGCACACTCTCTCCTCGAAAAGCAGCGTGTATCTGAGCAAGCACGACTGGTTTTGTGACAGAGCAAAGGAAATCTGCTGCGAACAGATAGATTCGCACTCGTGCATTATTTTAATGTGCTTTCGCGTTATATTTATGCGCTCTCACTGCTGACCGCATACACATATTGTATACACACTGCAAACACCTGAGAGGCACCGCTACAATTAATGAGCTCTATGAACAATGCATGGCAAAAAAGAAAAAAAAGTCCCTGTATACAGGATTTTTTTTTTTGCCACAAGTCTATACATTTTTTTACATCTTCACTATAGTGATAATTTTGACTTATGTCTGTTCTAGAGATGACTTTTTGATAAAGCTCTGATTGGTTTTCTTTTGGAAATATGTTTCAAATTAATCCTGAATGCATTTATGACTGTAAAAGCATATCGATGTGTGTCACAATTGCAAAACTGATAAAAAGAATTTATTTTTTTTGTCCATATCGCACAGCCCTAGTTTATTCAATAAATACTGTTTAAAATCTAGCTTCGAAATACTAAGTTATTAACCCAACAATAGCGGGGTCAGTTAATTTTTTTGAAGTGGGCCGCGCAAACATACGTGTTTGGTTGTGTGGGCCGCGAGTTGAAAAAGGTTGGGAACCACTGATCTAGATTTAAACTGCAAGAGTGTGTCTGCCTCCCAAACAATGTTAGGTAGGTTATTCCAGAGTTTAGGCACCAAATAGGAAAAGGATCTGCCACCAGCAGTTGATTTTGATATTTTAGTCGGACAGTAGCTGCGGAAGTCCCTCCTGCTGCTCCACCGGGCTGTCCCCAGGATATCGGTATGTCCCATGTTTCAAACGCACTGCTCTCATTCTAACCCCTCATTCATCCCTAGGCACTGGCCACCCTGGGGCTCAAATACTGCTTCTGGTGGCCCAACATGACAGCTGACGTTAGAAGATTTGTCTGTGTATGCACGGAGTGCGCCAGAGCAAAGTGTCCCCATCATCTCCCAATTGGTAAAGTTCGTCCACTACCCATTCCTAACTACCCCACACCTAGGAGTGGACTTCATTACGGATCTGCCCCCATCTGACGGTAACACCTGTATCCACGTAATAGTAGATAGGTTCTCTAAATCCTGCTGCCTCATTCCCCTGCAGGGTCTGCCCACAGCTCTAGAGACTGCAGAACTCCTCTTCAATTGGATATTCTGTCAGTTTGGTCTCCCAGAAGACATTGTGTCAGACCGTGGACCCCAGTTCATCTCCCGTGTATGGAAGGCTTTCTTTTCTCTCATAGATGTGACCGTAAGCCTCTCTTCAGGTTACTGACCCCAACCAAATGGCCAAAAAGAGCGGAAGATACAGGAGATAAGACGTTTTCTCCGGACCTTCTGCCATGGTCACCAGGACTTCTGGAACCAGTTCCTGGGCTGGGCCGAGTATGCCCAGAACTCCCTCCACCAACCATCCACAGGGCTGACACCTTTCCAATGTGTACTTGGTTACCAGTCTCCTCTCTTCCCGTGGTCATGGGACCCCTCTGATGTTCCTGTTCTTAATTACTGGTTCTGGGAGAGCGAGAGAGTCTTTGATGAGGCTCACCACTGCCTCCAATGGGCCGTGCACAGACAGAAGATGGCAGCCGACCTTCGTAGGGCACTAAAGGGCATTGTGTCTGTCAATAAATCTCACTCTTACCTTCTGTCTCAGAGTACCTGTGTTACACCGGGTTCACACACACACACATACACACACACACACACACACACACACACACACACACACACACACACACACATATATATATATATATATATATATATATATATATATATATATATATATATATATACACACTCACCTAAAGGATTATTAGGAGCACCATACTAATACTGTGTTTGACCCCCTTTCGCCTTCAGAACTACCTTAATTCTATGTGGCATTGATTAAACAAGGTGCTGAAAGCATTCTTTAGAAATGTTGGCCCATATTGATATAATAGCATCTTGCAGTTGATGGAGATTTGTGGGATGCACATCCAGGGCACAAAGCTCCTGTTCCACCACATCCCAAAGATGCTCTATTGGGTTGAGATCTGGTGACTGTGGGGGCCATTTCAGTACAGTGAACTCATGGTCACGTTCAAGAAACCAATTTGAAATGATTCAAGCTTTGTGAAATGGTGCATTATCCTGCTGGAAGTAGCCATCAGAGGATGGGTACATGGTGGTCAAAAAAGGGATGGACATGGTCAGATACAATGCTCAGGTAGGACCGTGGCATTTAAACGATGCCCAATTGGCACTAAGGGGCCTAAAGTGTGCCAAGAAAACATCTCTCACACCATTACACCACCACCACCAGCCTGCAAATTGGTAACAAGGCATGATGGATCCATGTTCTCATTCTGTTCATGCCAAATTCTGTCTCTACCATCTGAATGTCTCAACAGAAATTGAGACTCGTCAGACCAGGCAACATTTTTCCAGTCTTCAACTGTCCAATTTTGGTAAGCTTGTGCAAATAGTAGCCTCTTTTTCCTGTTTGTAGTGGAGATGAGTGGTACCCGGTGGGGTCTTCTGCTGTTATAGCCCATCCGCCTCAAGGTTGTGCGTGTTGTGGCTTCACAAATACTTTGCTGCATACCTCGGTTGTAACGAGGGATTATTTCAGTCAAAGTTGCTCTTCTATCAGCTTGAACCAGTCTTTGTAAACCCTCGAAATGGTTGTGCGTAAAAATCCCAGTAACTGAGCAGATTGTGAAATGCTCAGACCGGCCCGTCTGGCACCAACAAACATGCCACGCTCAAAATTCCTTAAATCACCTTTCTTTCCCATTCTGACATTCAGTTTGGAGTTCAGGAGATTGTCATGACCAAGACCACACCCCTAAATGCATTGAAGCAACTGCCATGTGATTGGTTGATTAGATAATTGCATTAATGGGAAATTGAACAGGTGTTCCTAATAATCCTTTAGGTGTTTGTACACATATATAGTATATTTGATAACTATACTGTAATCTTATATACTATTGTAAGGACACTCATGTGCTGATAGCGATGAAGTAAACTAACTCTGAAACACAACATACTCTGGAGCAGGTTGTGAATTCAGGGAATCAGTTGCAATGGCTACTAACATACTCTGAGAGAAAGTTAACCTCCGTTTTTGGAACTAAAAACTGAGATTATCCGCTTACATATAAACATACCCAGGTATATATCATAACCTGCTTTCTGGAATACTGCCCTGGTTCCCCTGTGTTTTTCCCCCATGGACTCCATAACCCACAATCCTTCACACTCCCTCACCTGTCCCTTGTTATACATCAACATCCACTCTCATCAGCTTTCTAATCACCCACAGCTGTCAGCACTCCTATAAAGCCACTGGCTGGCCTCACAGTTACAACTAGGGACATGTACTGGACACTATTTACCTTTCTGTGTTCACCTGAGCTTCTGTTGCTATCGAAAGACTCTGGTTACTCAGCTAAGCTTCCTTGTTTGCATTACTGGACTGTTGATACTTCCCTTCTCCTGGGGCCTGTACCATGATTGTAGCTGAACAAATTCAGAGTTAAAGGATTAGTTTTGAGTTGACAAAACCAAACCTCTCCAATCCGGCTTTGTTGGTACCATGATGCTGTTCATCAACTTTCTTTGTCAATTCAGGCTTTGATCTTGAGTTTGTGGAGCATGTGCACATGAATGTGTGACATCACTGACGAACAGCCAATCACGAGCCTTGCAATACAAAGCAAGTTTGATTTACTTCTCGCGAGAGACCCAGCGAGATTCAAAACTAAAGGTTAAAGGTTTTGCTAAAGGTTAAGAGATTGAAGAATATGACAAATTTAAAAATCATATAAAAAATGAAGGAGGACTAATAAAATAAACGATCTTGCTCCATCAGTGTAGTCACAAGTGGAACTTGTTAACTTAGTTTATACATTTGAAAATATATAGTGATAGAGACTTGAACATGTAAGTTCAGATTTGTAATTTTTAAAATAGTTCAATATTTTGATACTACAGCTTATTTATATTACATGATCAGTATACATTAATATTTATTTAAAATAATTTATATTAACTGTTAAACTAAAATTGTTTGTGTGTAAGAGATAAATAATAATATGAATCACAATAATTCTATAAATCATAAAATGACTCATTTATTATCATTAAAGCCAGACTTCTTTTTTTTTTATTTATTTTTTATAAGCATTAGTGACCTTTAATTTGGAGCAAGATAAACTGGAGTGAATTTGTGTCAGACATGTGTCACTTCTCTCACATCTGATTGGTTCAACTTCAGTTTGAGATCTCTAACCCAGAACATAACCTGCCCCGGAGCAGGTTAGCCGTGCAGCATAAGATACCATGGCAACGAACACCGATTAAAGCCAAGCTACTTTCATACTACCTAAAACCCAGGGTTGGCGGAAACTAAGCTGAAACATAGCTTGCTAGCCAGCTAATCCGGCTTCATGGTACAGGCCCCTGCTGTCTCAATCCTCTGCTCCTAACCATAATAAAGCCTGTTGTCTTTGCCTCTTACCTGAGTGTTCCCTTTGTGTGTTGCTGATAATACTGAATAATACATAAGAAATTGCTGCTTTTCATACATTGAAAAATCATAATGTGTAATAAACTAAGAATACATGTCACACCTCTGTTTATCAATTTGCACTGGCTACCAATAGCTGCTTGCATAAAATTCAAGGCATTGATGTTTGCCTACAAAACCACCACTGGCTCTGCACACATTTACCTAAATGTATTACTTCATAATTATGTGCCCTCTAGAAGCTTGTGTTCTGCGAATGAACGTCTCTTGATTGTGCCATCCCAAAGAAGCATTAAAAAGTCACTTTTACAGACTTTTTAATCAAATGTTCCTCCTTGTGGAATGACCTGGCCAACTTAATCCGAGCAGCTGAGTCCTAAGCCATCTTCAAGAATCTTTCTAATCTTTTTGTATTCTATTTTCTTTTCATTTATTATACAAATATATAAAAAAGACCTTTAACCCTAGCTTGCTCTATTCTTTTTCTATTGTATCTGTTTCTTTTTATTTATTATATTATTTAAAAGCCCTTGCTACGTGTACTGTGTTAAGCTAACTGAGACTTGTTATATCACTAATATATCATTGCTCTTTTTGTTGTTTTTGATTGATTCCATTGTCCTCATTTGTAAGTCGCTTTGGTTAAAGCATCTGCTAAATGACTAAATGTAAATGTAATGTAATGTAAATGTAAATGTAAAACTAAACTAATTTGATGTTCAATAATATCCCTCATAATATATAGAAGAACATGTGATAAAATACCATACTGTGTACATATATTTTAACATGTGAACGTTTGTGTTTAGCTGTGTCAACCCAAGCATTAATTAATAAAAAAATATTGACTTGGCAACAGTCTGCATGAGAAATAACACAGCTTGTTTTATAGTAATATTTAATGACATACTGTATGTGCTTAGTAGACAAAAATGTTTGAAAACTCTGACACAGACCAACTTCTATCGACCGAATTTAAGCAACATATGAGTTAACTTTTATAAAGTTTCTTTTCTTTGTTCATGTTTTTCAGTGGGACTTGGTATGTGAGAATGAGTACAAAGGGCCTCTGACCTCATCGATATATTTCTTTGGTGTGTTGGTGGGGACGTTCCTTTCAGGACAGATGTCTGACAGGTTAGCGCCTCCTAGAGCAGGCAACTAAGATAACCCTTTGATTTTAAATACGTGAAATTTAAATATGGCTCTAAAACAGCAGTTCTCAGTTCCAGTCCTTGCGATTCCCTGCCCTGCACATTTTGTATGTATCTCTTAAGGCTTCAGGCGTTTGTATTATTTGAATGTAAGTGCCCTGCGATGTGGACATCACAGAATATTCCACCATGATTCCAGTTCAAAGTGCATTGAAGTGTTCGAGACGTGAATTTATATTGTATTTATTTACAGAGGTATATGATGTCACACTTATCCGTGTGTGAAGACGTTGTGCAGTGTAAATCCGTGAATGAATGTTCTGAAGTGAGGTAAACTTCAACAGATTTCCACTGTGTCGGGACCATGTCAGTGGGAACACAGTTCATGCACAGAGCTCACTTCTAACGAGCTGATTGTCTGAACAAAGAGAGACATGCAAAATATGTAGAGCCTGGGGGTGCGAGGACTGGAATTGAGAACCGCTGCTCTAAAATGCTTCCTAATTTATGATTGTATATATCTGATATGTGCAGGTATGGCAGGAGGCCTGTACTTTTTGTCATGATGGCTATGCAGACAATAACTATCCTTATCCAGATGTTTTCTCCAAGCTGGGAAATCTTCACTGCCATCTACTTCTTTGTGGGATTCAGTGGTTTTTCTAATTATGTTGTAGCATATGTCCTAGGTTAAATAATTAATTTCCTTCCAATCATTAACACAGTTTCAGAAATCATCTGTCATGTGAATCACACATTCCTTTTGATTAACAGGCTGTGAAATTCTCAGTCCAGCCAGTCGGGTGATGTTTGGTTCTCTGGGAATCTTCATGGGGTCTGGAATCGGTCTGTTGTTCTTTCCATTAGCAGCTTTTTTCATCCGTAGCTGGCGATGGCTGGTGCTTACAAACGCCCTCACTGGCCTTCTGTATCTACCATTGTGGTGGTAAGTGTGTTGAGAGACAAAATTACAGCCACAGAGTAACATCATTTTATAACAATTAAAATTGCTGAAGATTAATGTAAATTTGACAAAGGTGTGACTAATCAAGATAACACACAAATGAAGATTTACCATTGTGGTGTCATAAACTGGGTATAAACCAGGCAGAGAAGGCTATAATCCAGTGATCCGAGCTGTAAAGAGTGTGGACATATTTAATCTGATTCAGGATAGTCATTAGTTGTGTACAGTTCACTTCATGTTCGGTGTCTTTAATGACTTAACCCATAAGCAAGGAAAGCGGTCGCTTAGGGCCTCGAGTATCAGGGGCCCCATCTGATTTTGGCTGCAGTCTTTGATTTCTGCCCAAAATAATTCATTTTAAATAACACAATGATTAAATATTTCATTCAATTATTAAATTAGTTGAAGATTAAATCATTTTAATTATTAACACCCACAAAAAGAATAAAAAATAAAATACTTAGGTATAGCTTACAATATCTTATTCATTAACATGACTGTCTCAACAGAGATATTCACCGCAGAGAAGAAAGTAAACCTAAAATTTTGAAGTTTATAGTCCTCTTGTCTTGTGTTATGATTTTGTCTTGATTTCTCAAAATGAATCACTTTTGGTGCTTTTCTTGTTTTGCCGGTGACAACAGTTAAAGTTGACCCACTGTGGTGTTTCCTAAACCCCAGTGTTGGCCAACCTAAAGCCTATGTGGTACAGGTCCCAGGTTCCCAGAAACTAAACTAGTAAGATAACTAGTATTTGTGTTTTTGTTCTGTTTTTCATGCGCTAGGTTCATTCCTGAGTCTCCTAGATGGCTGCTCTCTCAGGGAAGAATTGCAGAGGCTGAAGCCATACTGAGACGTGCAGCTGCACAGAACAAGGTCACCGCACCTGAAATCATCTTCACATCCTCTGAGGTAACACTTCCATGCACTTGAGGTCTGTAAAAAATATGAAATTTAGTCAAACAAGCCCTAAATAAACAGACTCGCTTCTCAATGCTCAGTTTCTTTGATGCTTTTTATGTTTCCTTAGATTGAAGAAGCAGCAAACATGAGGGAGAAAAAACATAATATTCTGGATATTTTAAGGAACTCTAATGCTGTTTTAACAATCACGATATGTTCACTTCTGTGGTATGCTGTTTGTTTTAATTTTCCTTGTTTTGTTTTTTGTTTGTTTTTTTCATTTTCTACTTGGTCACAGTTACTACCTCTGTGATGCTATAAAAACAAATCTTGCTCTTGATTGAGTGTAAATTAACGCTTCTCAATCCTGCTTCATCTGACACCACAAAGAGGTCTATAACAGCTGTATCAGTCCTGTTCCTGCAGTCTCAAAACTGCACATTTAGTGTGTCTGATTCAGCACATCAGTAGAGACTCCAAGACCTGACCTCTCTTACCAAAAAGAAGTATAGTTCAAGTTTATTTTATTAAATATACTTAAGTGGTTCATATACATTAAAAGTATACTTTATTTAGTAAGTATACAAATATCAGTGTACTAGTAGTACATTTGTAGCTATACCTTTTCAATACTCCTTCAGACTAATTTTACCCATTTTCAAGTATAAGAAAGTATACTTTTAAGTATATTAGCAGTCAGCTACACAACTAGCTTACATCTGTTTTTAGTTTGTACTGCAATTATACTAAAAGTGAACTTCTAGATGTACTGATAGTTTACTAATTAAATACTTGTAGCATTTTAGTACACTTTGAAGTATAGTCTCAGTAAACTAGTTTAGTAGTTTTATACTGCAAGAATACTCGTAAGTTTTCCAAGTAGTCCCTATTTAGGTATTTATTTGTTTATGTTTTGTTATATATCTGAACATACAAAACATCAAAAGAAAGAACAGGTCATCTGCTTGTAAACAAAAAAAAATTATTCTAACTTCATGCATTCTTTTTTATTTTTTATTTTATATAAACAGTTCAATATGGGTAAGTTTCATATAAAAAAATCGAAGAAATAAATTAACATTTTGAACAAAAAGCTGAAAAAAAGACTGAATTGGATTCAGAATAATAATCAAAATGTAGAAGTCGATAAACACTCCAAACCTCTTCATGGGACGACATTTTATTCCATAACGTTACACAGTTTTGATGCTGTTTTATGTCTGATGATCGTGTTAGATTACACGTGGAATCATCTGTTGTTTCAGTTTCATCTTCGCTTGTGTTTTGAAATTTATGTACAGAAGATGTGTAATAGCGCTCCTTAATGTACAACAATGAAAATATTGATTCCTAGAACACAAGTATAGATAGCTAAATATATCTATATCTAAATAAACTTTTTCTAAGTATAAGTCAAGCCATTTAAATATCATTTAAGTTTATTTCTGAGAAGTACATAAAAAATAGAGTGGAAGTACACTGTTAAAAATCGCTGTAAAATAATTGCCAAATTTTGACAGTAACATACTGTTTTTCATCAAAACAGTGCATTCTGGGTAATATTCATAATTTTTGAGAAGGTAGCCTGCTGCTATATATCGTAAATTAACAACATTCAAAGTTGACACTCAGCGGCTGTGTTTCAAATCACACCCTAGATGAACAGCTTTAGATGAAATCAACTGAAGATTTAAACAATCAACAAACAGCTTTACCAACTTCATTCGTTACTAACCAAACTGACATTATTTCTATCAGATCAGAGATCAGAGATCAAAAGATTTTATTGAGAATTACAGAGATTTAGATAATAATGTTACTGTTTCGTTTGATGTCACCATTGTGGAGATCAGTGTTTGCTTTAATTCGGCTCCTGACCCTTGAGTTTTGCACTTTACATTTTGTTTCATTACCGTATTTGTATCTTTATGATACGTCTGTTATAACAATATTATTATTGATAGTCAAGTGATTGTGGCTGTTTCTGTCAGGCATGATCTACTCAGCTGACTTAAAGTGTTGCTTTAGTAATCAAATAATTGGTGTTGAAGTATGTGAGTGAATTACACATTTTTTTGTTTCTTCAATTTTATAAAATTGAACCGTAATGTGATAACCAGAACATATGGATTTAACGACAGTTTGCATTTTAAATATTTTGGGCAGCAGTGTCCACAACACTCAAAGAGAGACATCAACAATCAGCATATGAATCTCAACAATGGTGACAATCAAAAGGTTCATGATGCAATGCATGCTGGGTACCAGCACAGGATAAAACTCATCCATGACTCCCAGCATGCATTGCGGCATTAATAAATTATGCCCCTGAATTGTTCACTTATTTGAACAATGAATGAATTCTTATGTGCTTATAATTTTGCTTTTGTCTTAAGCTTTAGTAGCATGTTTTGTGAAGTTCAGAACTTATCTGTTTATTATTTTGTAGATTGTCACCATTGTTGTGATTCATACGCTGATTCTTGATGTTTCTGTCTAAATTTCAGCAAAGGTTTTTTTTTAATGAGTTAAATATTCTTAATAGTCTTTCCTAACTTAAGGCTCAGCAGTGTTTCTTATTTTGCCGTAGTATCAATATTCAGTAAGAGAAGGGACACAGAATTGAATCAGAAATAATAGTGTTTGTTCTTGTCAATCTATGAACAACAATACCAGATTTGTTTCTTCCGCTTACTATTTTTTATTTGCTATAACAAGTTCTAAAGATACATTGTTACAGCATGTAAAAAAAAAAAACCTTAGTTGATGAAAAGTCATGTTCAAGAGCCCAACTAAAGTAAACACTGATCTCCATCATGGTAGTGAAAAAAACACAACCTATTTAACTCTCAATAAGATCTTCTGTAGACATCTGACAGAAATAAAGTCAGTCTGGTTAGTAATGTGAATCTGGTGAAGCTGTTTTAGGAGTTGTTTAATCAGATCTTGTTATTTGTAGTTTTTGTGTTTCTCTTTCCTTTAGTGATTCTGTTTTTAAATAGCAGGTGTTCATCACTAATGCTCAATCATCAATTGATCACAGAATGATCTCATTAACTTCACTAATTCAGTGTTACTCAAACACTCTGTAGTGTGTACACATAAGTCAGATTGGTAAATGTCAGATTTACCAACTGAAATAAAAGTGAATTTAACTAAAATATTTGTGAACATACATAGAAAAAAATGTATGCAAAGTAATACACTGATAATGAGAGTAAATACTGAACTCAACTGTTTTAATGTGTGTTTGCACTAGATAGATCTGTTAATGTAGTTTTGTTGTTCACCATTGTGCTGGAGAGTAGAGCCTGTGCTTCAGTCAATGATGAGCCACAAACACAGATCTTCTGTTGCTTTATATAAAGACAGTGAATATGGAGTCGCTGATACAGTGGTGATCTCTGTGTTAAGTGTTTCTGCACATACGTGTGAGCTGCAGTTATCTGAGTAAAAGTCATGCGTTAGTTACTTTACTATTTCACATTAAGTGTTTGTAGTTTTATATTAAGAAATATTCCTTCTCAGTGGACTCAGATTAAATAAGTTCATAGTACTAACATTGTATGAATGCTAGCTTTTTAAGTCGAACTGTTTTAAGCAGTGGGAGTGGAGTTAATTTCCATGGTAGAATTTATGGTAAAATACTGTAAAAAAAAAAAAAAAAAAAAAAAAGAGTGGTAAATTAATGGTTGAAAGCTGTAAATTAACAGTACTTTACTGGCACCCCTGCTGCCAGTAAATTACTGTTATGTAACGGCACAATTTTTTACAGTGTATTCTTTCCTATTTTTGAGTTTAAAAGTATACACATCAAAATGTACAGTGCCAGGAACATGGTTGGTAGTACTGGTTTAATGCATTAATTTAGTGTGATTAATCATAAAAATATACACATATAACATTTTTTTTTTCATGTCTGACTTTCAAGCTTGAAGTTCCACCTTCATGTTTGTAGTCAGCACAGTCCAGCAACTCGATGAATCACACCTGATCAAACAGTGAGACAAACTGTGTGAAATGTCAGTCTGCAAGATAGAGATAGACCAGCCATAAACATTCTCACCACCAAAGTCCATTATTGTTTTGTCAAGACAGTGATTAAATTGTCTTATCTTTTAATTATCATTTGGGGCAAATACTGATATGCAATTAATTATTATTATTAATATTATTATGATTAACTGTGATAATTGCCATATGAATGTGTCAGATGGATGTGTCCCTTATTTAACCCACCTGATCCATTCCTGAATCAGATGTGTCCGGTTACTGAGACTCCTAAAATGTATTATGAGAAGAAAAGCTCTAGCTGCAGGATGGAGAACCTAGTAAACTGAACTGATTTACAAAAGCTGTTTTCCTCTTTAGGATGGTCATCACCATGTCTTACTATGCTCTCATTCTGAACACCACAAACCTTCATGGCAATCCATACCTGAATTTGTTCCTGTCTGCAGTGGTGGAGATCCCAGCTTTCATTATAGCCATGCTGTTGCTCAGATACTGCAGCAGGAGATTCTGCCAGTCCTCCACTCTTCTCATGGGTGGAGCTATGATTTTCATTATACAGCTTATTCCCAAAGGTATCTGCATCACACATCTGACACACATATAATTAGTCCTTAGTTTGGATCATGAAGAGGGATCTGATGTGTTTTGCTGCTGTAAGATCAAAGGTCTCATTCCACTGAGAGGTTGTTCAGTTATTTGTCTTTGGGCTGGTCTTTGTCTCTCTAGGTCAATCACTTCTCTGTGTATTAGGTCATTCTATATTCTGTATGTTGTTGTGAGTCATATTAGAGTGGTCGATGCTTTTCTAATAATTGTCCTCCTATAAGCAGAACAGGTTAAAAGAAGGGTACTGGTTAACTTCTAAAACGTGTCTGCAGGATGCTGACTAGGGATTGCTGTTGTCTTTTGCTACAATAAATATTGTATTCAAACAAACAGGCAATGTGACCAAGCTTTTGCCAAAATAAGATCTGAACCAGAGTGGCAGATATGATAAATACATTTACAGTGTAGACTTTTTTTTATTTATTTACATTTTGTTACAATTTGTATCAGATTTGTATGTGGTTGTTTGTTAACATTAGTTATCTGTCTATCTGCAGACCTGATGGAGTTGGCAATTTTACTGGAGATGCTGGGAAAACTTGGTGTCACAGCTGCATTCTGTGTAGTTTATGCAGTGACTTCAGAACTGTTTCCTACCGTGGTGAGAAACATGGCGATGGGAACGTGCTCCATGACCGCTCGCATAGGCAGTATAGTTTCTCCTTTCATCATATACTTGGGTACATCAGGTTTTATCTTGCTTCTATAGCTTGAACTATTCCTTTAAATATAGCCACTAGTAAATCTGAACATTGCACAAGTCTGTATTTTGATAATTGATTATTTTTTTCTGCAAAGGTAACTACTACAAATATATTCCTTATATTGTCATTGGAAGCCTGGTAGTGTTTTCTGGCTTAATTACGTTACTGTTGCCAGAAACTAAAGGAAAGCTTCTCCCTGAGACCATTGTGCAGATGCAGCGAATAAAAGGGTAAGTGCATTATTGCCCTGCCATCTTACCTGAGACAGTTACCTGGCATGTTTACCTTTAACACTGGACTCTATATTCAGTTCAGCATTTGGGGCTTTTAGATTAAATACATGTGATTAAAGTCTGATTTTCATCAGAACCACACTGAGATAAAATACAATATCTTATATATTTTTTATCTCACTTAGACTGAGGAGCCCCAAAAAACAGGATGCAATGATGTGGACAGCAGACAAGAGTAAAGTCTTCAAAGAAGTGAAACTTTAACAACTGGACAGTGAAATAAAAACATTAATGTCATGTTAATCAAATGAGTGACTCTAACCCTAAATTAATTACACTGTTGAGCTGGCATGGCAACATCAACTTGTCTTGCTTTTGTTTAACTTTTATAGGCAGATCATGTATGCAAGACAAATCCACCACATGAGGAGCTTTACTGCCTTTGATGTGTTATCATATTGTCTGCAATAAAGCTTGTGCCCCCCAGCCATACCTGACCAAACGTTTAGATCTTTCCCATGTGTTTATCAGGAACAAAAGTCACTATATTAAAAAAAAAAAAAATGCATGTAAATAACTCTGGAGCATATTTTATGTTGGATTATCAGAGATTCTCCAGCTAGAGCAGATGCACAAAGTGTACGGCACAAAACAGTCCACAAAGACACAAGGAAAGGAAATACTATAAAAAGAGAGGGAGCCCCATGTGGAACAGACAAGGAGAACAAAACAAAAGCTGAAGGTAGAAAGAATCCTGCTCCTGGAGAACTACTGTGCAATCCTGCAGATTTCAGCTCTAGCCCTAATCAAACACACCTGAATCAGCCAATCAGTGTGTTCAGGATTGCTCAGACGTTGCTGGCCAGTGTGTTTGGGCAGTGTTGGGACTGAAGTACACATCTAAACAATAATAATACGGTCAAAAAAACAATGCATTTGAATTTTAATTAGTATGACAATACATACTGTACTAAATGGTAACGAATCACTCAAAAGTTGGAAAAAATTGTTTTTTTTTTTTACAATATGCATGCAGTACTGTTTTTCAGTGCCCATGTTCACAGGTTGCAGCATTCACACTGTACAGGGATGCAGTCCAGCGATGTGTTGCAGGAGCATTTCACCTCTTTGTGTTCTGGACAGGCTGTCAGTCAGTGTGTTAGTGCTGGTTAGTTTGCAGTGACTTCAGTTCAGGCTACATTGTTACAGCAAGCTTTTATGAGTAAATCAGTAAACCATTCATCCAACCAGTTTACTCAGAAATGCTGATTCAAGAAAGAAACAAAGTGTTGAAACTACTGAACTTTGAACAATTTTCTTATATGGCTTAAATAATGTGTAACATGGCTTTGGGGTAACGCTGAAGATCAATTTATTGGCCAGCACTGACAACTTTCATGTGAATGTACTTTCTTTAGCAGACAACTGGCAAACTGTTATTCATGCATATGTGACTGGCGCTGAAGAATGAAAGCTCTAACAGACTCAGGTAACCGTCTGATGCATCGAAGCTTGTTGTAACACTATGTTTTTGCATTAGTACCTCAGGCTTGAAGGCATACATAATTATAAAAGCTAATTTCCTCTTTTGCTCCAGAAAAATCAAGATTTACAGTTAGAAATTAAATTTTAAGGTCAATGCTGAAAACGTGGTTAACAGGAAATAAACTGATGGTAACTGTTGCATAAATATTATTTAGAACCACAAAATCCCCTAAAATACAAAATATGATTAAATAAAAATAAATGTAAATATATTACATAAATAAATACATACGGTGCTTTTTCGATGAGCACAACGCCAAAGGGATAAAAAAAAAAAATATATATATATATATATATATATGTTGTTTATTGGACACCAACACTATCGTGTCTGCACTACAACTTCTACATCAGCACTGTCAGAGAAACAGCTCCGTTACTGAAAACATGCGGAGCTGTCGGTAAACGAACAGATGCGAATCCGTGTGTTTGTCTCCTCCCTCCCATCTGAGTCTGAAAGCCGGACTGAAGCCACTGAAAGCGCATTTACTCTGAACGCTTAGACAGCCATGAACTTCCCAGACTACGATGACAGCACCGCATTCCTGGGAGACTGGGGCCCTTTTCAAAAAACAGTCTTCTTTCTCTTGTGTTTGAGTATTATTCCGAATGGCTTCACGGGTCTATCCATGGTTTTCATGGGCGACACACCCGCTCATCGCTGTCTCATCCCCGCAGCTCTGAATATCACGGACGAATGGAGAAACGCGACTATTCCTCTGGAGGAGGACGAGCAGAACCGGGATTCTCGTTTCAGTAAATGTTCTAGACACCGAATAGACGTCGTGAAAAACTATTCGGACCGAGGTTTGCTCCCGTGGGTGGATGTGAATGTCTCGGATATTCCTCGAGAGGGCTGTCTGGACGGCTGGGAGTATGATACAGGAACATACATCTCCACGATCGTTTCAGAGGTTCGTTTCAAATCCAACCTATAGTGTTTTCTATTACTGTGCGAGGCGGAAGTTCAGGTTCGGATGTAGCGGCAGTTGTGACGCTTTATTCCGGTCAACATTTGCACGAGTAGCCTTTTTTTTTTTTTTTCTGTATAAATGCATGCCTTAAGGTATTGAATACAAAAGCGATTGAACTTCCACTGTTGCTGACCTGGTCAGTGAAAACATGCTGACCATGATGCGTGGGGCATGTTGTCACAATGGGAACCTGCTTATTTATTCAAATGCATGCATTTAAATCAGTTATAGGGTATTGTTTTTACAGCTATATTTAAACAGTAAGTAAATTATTTGAATATAACAAGTCATAAAACAGCACAAATGTAAAGGACAACATAAAAAAAATCAAACCATTTTTTGGAACAAATGAAAATTTATAACAAAGATAAATGTGATCGCTGTAATTTGTCACTTCCACACACATAGGCTTTCATGAGCAATACTCTTGTGCTGAAAACAGACTTCATTATATAATGTTTACTTGTTAATATTTTTTATTTACTTGTTAATATTTTTTATTTTTTTCGCAGTGGGACCTGGTGTGTTCAGATGACTGGAGGGCTCCGTTGACCTCCTCACTCTTCTTCTGTGGTGTTTTGACTGGTTCAGTGATGTCTGGGCAGATGTCGGACAGGTTAAAAACATCAAATCTTTTTTTCACATATGAATACTATAATTCATAAATGATTGGTAGAAAGATCCCATTTAACAAAGAACATCCTGATGGTGTTGTTATTTCACTAGTAGTGCTGAAATGATTAGTCGATATTATCAACAACACTGACAATAAAGAAAGAAGACTGATTTTGTCTCCTACTGTGACAGCTGCCTGTAATGAGCATCAGTAATGTTTGCACCAGACTGAAATTTCATCTAACATTTGGGGGCACAGTAGACAAAATCTCTCAAGAGCAATATTTGAATGGGACACAAATAATCCAGCAAAATTTGTACTTGTAAGGATATGTATACACAGAGGAGAGCCATACTACTATTAGTGCACCAGCAGACCATAAAACATTAGACAACTTCAAGCTGTTGTGGCCGCGCCGAGACAGCGCTCTGTGTCTGTTGTAGACAGTACTATCTGTCACAGTGTTGTTAAGTCCAGGTTTTCTCGTGGAATTGGGCTACTTTACAAGTTTTGTTGCAGGGTTTTTTCCATATCTGGCCCCGGGTTGAAGTGACCCCAATAATGTGTATTTTAGCCCCCAAAAAGCGATTGTTACCGGGGGACCCCTCTTTTAGTTTGTTTTGTTGTGAACACTTGGCAACCCTTTCTGTCAAGCAGGTACTAACGGACTCATCAAAAAATACATTGGCACCATGTATTAAAGAGAAAATAATAACTTCTTCCAATTTTTAAGTGAATAAAATAGCGATAAACAGCCTTACGTACTGGAGTTCCACAACTATTGACACCTTTCTCACCAAACATCATATATATATATATATATATATACATATATATATATATATATATACATATATGCATATATATATATATATATATATATATATATATATATATATATATATATATATATATATATACATACATACATATATATATATATATATATATACACATACATACATTATTTCATCAGGCTTTATTTTAAATATCTAAAGGTCATTATTTATGTGCTTTTTATTAATCTAATAGTGCAGCAACATACATTTTTTTTTGTATTTATATTAATTTACACATATTACCTCTGACCTGTTAGGCTAGTATTAAGACCACTGAGCTACAGTAAACGTGATTTATAAAGACCACTGATCTACAATAAAATAATAGAGTAATTAAGACAAAGATCGTTGTGTAGTGATTTATTTTAAATTGTTCTTAGTTAATATAATCAAAGGCCTTTAAAAATCCTTGAAGTACACTGGCTTATATATTCAAACGCAGAGCTCAATGCTAGGGTTCAAAACTGTACTTGCCCTGCTAAAAATAAAAACATAAAAATAAAATTGCTATTGTTTTCTTTGTAAATAAGCTGCAATCTCATTTCACAATTCCAATTTCAATACCACAATAAACACTATTAACACTATTACAACTATTAGGTTCAAACATTAATGAAGACAAGTGAACAGTCAGTAATAAAATAAGAAAAAAAGATCATAAATAGCACCATTTTCAGGTACATATACTGCATATCCAAATATAAAATACTTCACTTAACAAACACACACACACACACACACACACACACACACACACACACACACACACACACACACACACACACACATACATACATTTATATATATATATATATATATATATATATATATATACTTGTTAAAGCTGTTATTCAAGAGCAGTGAGTTATTTATCTTTGTCTTATGTTCACAATGACACAGACCAACAATAGGTATAAGGTTTCTCCCTGGCACTTTAAGAGATTTTTTTCTCAATTGATTACAAATTGAAAAAATATATCTCACATAAATTCTGTAAATATATAGAGACATAGCATGAGCTGGTATTATTAAAGGTTAAAAATAATTAAATGTAATGCAGTTTTCATTAAAATGAAAATTATTTAATGACAGGTGAAGATAATAAATATGTACTATAGTGCACATATTTAGCAAAATTCTCCCTTTCTTACGGCTATTTTTCAATCTCAACTAACCTTGCTATCGTCTTTAAACGGCTTTCTTGAGGTAAATGTAACGTGTGACATAATTGTTCTCCTGCCGTTTTGACTGATGACTGATTGATCGATATTATTTATGAGGCATATATACATTTCTGTAAGTTGTTCTGTATCTTTAAACAGAAAGTAACAGATAATTGGTTTACTTGAACTGAGGCGGTAAAGCGATCTGTCACGTCACATTTTCTAACGCCAAAACGGTATTGTCTGAATTTTGTAATAAAATGGATAGAACCTGAGAGCTGAGAATTTTAAATGTAATTTATATAGATCAGTGAGTGGTGGCATATTACAGCTGGAATATCCTAACTTTTTGAAACAAAATAATGCAGTAGCTTACGTGTATCATTACATTTCTGTCTCACCTCAGCAGTCAAGTCCCGCCCTGCTGACGTCTTCACGTAAGTCTTTTGCCTTCCAGCAATGATTTATATATCTTAACACATTTGGTGGCATCTGCCTCAAGTGCTTGTCTTTTTTTCTCTCTCAACGTTCGGCCCCTCCTTTAAGCTTCGATATTTTATTATTTAACATATTGAATTTCGTTGCAGCTGTAAAGCGACCGCTTTTCAAGGCTAGAACTTGATTCTGATTGGCCAATGAGCAGTGAACACGTCACGTCTCGCAGCCGCATCAGCATCATGCGCACGCGTTGTTTTATCTGTTCTTTATACTGCTTTTTTTATGTTTTAAATAAATTATTGCGACTAACGTAAATAAATAAAAAAAGCATCATGCAGGTTAATGGGAGAGACACATAAGACCGGAATTGTACCATACAACAATATAATTACGAATATATTTGCGATTTTTAATGATTTAAAAACAAAATACATAACGCACCGGCACAACCAGACCGTGGCCCACCGGGAATCTCCCGGTAGTCCCGATGGCCAGTACATGCCTGTGTATATATGTATATATAATACTCACTGTAATCTAGCATTTTCTCTAAAAAAAATCCTATCATCATCAGCGCACATTGAATCTTGGGATCTAGTCATAACCCTGACCCTGGGCCTAAAGGATCCATCAGTTGTATTCTACATTACCCAGGATTCTTAGTAGGACTGGATGTTAAAGATCCCTAACTTTCAGCACAGCAATTGAATGGGGATGTCATCTTGTGTGGGGTGAAATTTCTCATGGTGCCATCAGTGTGACACATCTTATGT
Organism: Carassius gibelio; assembly: GCF_023724105.1. Lineage (NCBI taxonomy): Eukaryota > Metazoa > Chordata > Actinopteri > Cypriniformes > Cyprinidae > Carassius > Carassius gibelio. The sequence goes on from NC_068391.1 coordinate 21,892,923, forward strand.
TGTGTGCCCGACCTCATTGGGTGTTTCGGCCACTTATCACAAGACACCCTCTGCCGGGGGTTGGCCCACCATGGTTTGATCAGACCCGGGTGTGTGTCGCACGGTGGTGGCACCATGCGATCATTTGGCAGCCCATGTTGCATCCCTACGTTTCAGCCACAGCCAGTGACTGCTCCGTTCCGCTACAGTGGCAAGTTCTTTGATTGCCCTCCGCATATCGCAGCCTCTTCCGCTCAAATGCCTCGTCAATGGCATCCTCCCATGGGACAGTCATTTCAAGGATGAAGACACGCCGGCAGGACTTGGACCAAAGGACAAGGTCTGGGCGCAGATTGGTTGCTGCTATTTCAGGTGGCAAACACCTCAGCACTTGGTTGTGGCGCCAGGTGTACCTTCCTTGAGTTAGGCTTGTCTTACAACCCACCAGGATGTGTTTGAGAGTTGCTGGGGCTGCACCTGCACACAGCGGACAGGCTGGGTCCTCTTTATACCAGAGATGTAGGTTGGTTGGGGAGGGCAGGACGTCGCATGTGGCCCTGATGATGAAACTTAGTCTATTAGCCTCCATACCCCACATCTCACTCATGTGATTTTTCTCCTCTCCACGCCATCCCACTTCATCCAACGGCCTTGCTGGGCTTGGGAGACAGCCTTGGCACACCTGGCTGCTTCCTCCTGGTGGCGCACCTCCTCCACCACCATGTGCTGCCGTTCGGTTGGAGTAGCCTTTTGACATTTGGGTGTTGCTGCTTCGAATCCAAGGCCCCCTCTGCCATGTTGGACCTGCCCCACTATATCCCGGTGTTTGAGTGCAGCCTTTGCCGCCGCAACCGCTGCCGACAGCTTCCATTTCCTCCCCGTTGCTAGGGTAGGAGCAGCACCTCTGACGACTGGATCCCGGAATTCTGTGAGAGTCATTTCCAGCCTTGATTTGGCACATTTTGATTGGCAGGGAGAGGGCTCCATTGCCATACAGGCCAATGCTGGTAAGGCATCTCGGCAGTCCCAGCCACTTCCTCATTTGTGCATTCATTAATCTCTCCAGTCTACTGGCATGGGAGAGCGTGACCTCATAGATAGAAATTGGCCACATAAGACGGGGCAGCAGCCCAAACTGAAAGCACCACAGCTTCAGCTTCCCTGGGAGAGCAGTGTTGTTGATCTTCTTGAGGCCGCTGATTGTATCCTGCCTGAGTTGCTCTACCTGCTTCGAGTCTTTGAGTTCTGCGCTATACCAGCGGCCGAGGCTTTTGATGGGCTTCTCCAGAACTGTTGGTATTGGCTCGTTGTTGACCTGGAACCTTTCATTGGTAAGCTGGCCCTTGACAATGGAGATACTGCGGGATTTGCTGGGTTTAATCTCCATTCTTGCCCATTTGATGTTTCCTTGGAGTTTATCCAACAGGCGTTTGGTGCATGCATTTGTTGTTGTTACTGTCGTCATGTCGTCCATGTACGCCCTGATTGGAGGAAGACGCAGCCCGCTCTTCAACCGCTCCCCTCCTACCACCCATCGGGATGCACGAATAATGAGCTCCATTGTAATGCCAGTGGAGATATAGTGCAGCCCACCATTATGCCTATCTCGAGGTGCTGCCAGGCAGTTGTACTGGCCTGTACTGTCACACAGAATTGAAGATCCTGGAAATAGGCTTTGACCAGCCTTGTGACACCCTCTGGGACTTGGAAGAACTTGAACGCAGTCCACAGAATTTCATGCGGCACTGACCCAAAGGCATTGGCGAGATCCAAGAAAACCACATGCAGGTCTTTCTTCTCCTTCTTGGCTGTCTGTATCTGGTGCCAGATGACATTTGTGTGTTCCAAGCATCCTGAGAATCCACTTATCCCTGCCTTCTGCACTGAGGTGTCGACAAAGTTATTCTTCTGCAAGAACACAGAGAGCCTCTGGGCCACAACACTAAACAATATTCCTACCTTTCACATTCAGGAGGCTGATCTGGCGGAACTGATCGATGGTTGAGGAATTATTTTCTTTGGGAATCATGATTCCTCCTGCTCGTCGCCATGCCTTTGGTATAATTCCTTTTTCCCATGCCACTTTCATGAGCTTCCAGAGGTACTTCAAGACTCCTGGCGCGTTCTTATAGAGCCTATATGGAACGCCATTGGGCCCAGGGGCTGAGGCTGTTCTTGCCCACTTTACTGTGCTCCTCACTTCACTCACGCACAAGTTGGAGGTCTTGCTTCCAGCTGGTGCTCGGGTGGTTGAATTGGCGGCATATCATCCGGGATGCTGGCTGGCACAACCCTCTGATTGTCAGAGTAAGTCTTCCTCAGGTGTTTCTCTAGTTCTCTTAAGGGTACTTTGAGGGTCCCAGTTTTCTCCTTGACAAAGAGGTCTTTGACAAACTTATAGGGATCTCTGTAGAAGGCAGTCCTCGTTCGTTCCTTCTTCTTATGCTGCTTTCTAAGACATTCTGCTCTTCACAGTGTTGCAATTCGCTGCTTGATGTCTCCCTGTAGTGCTTCAAGTCCTTTCCTTTCCACTTCTGTGGCCTTCCTCCATTGTTTTCTCAAATTCCTTCTTTCTTTCACCAATCGCTCAATCTCTTGTTGTCTTCTAGATTTGAGATTGACTGATGGGTTCTTCTGCGTCCCAAGGTTTTGGGTTGTACTTTTCATCCCAAATCTCACTGCTCCATAGCTGTAAATGATCTCTCCGATCTTGTCCAGTTTTCTTTCCACGCCCCCTTTCAGACCTTCTAGAAGATGGACGATGTCTGTGTCTGTGGTTTCCCACTCCTTTTTCTGGCAGGATTTAGGCCACAAGATTTGAGGCTTCCGTCCATTCATCTTCTTCTCTACTGCTGTCTGTTGTTGGATGGGTTCTGGACTCATGTCCGTTGGTGGCTCTGTGCTTGGTTGAGCTTCGTCTGGGGTTCTGATACCCTGTGGACTGTGGTGAATATCCTGCCACTGGGCTTCACTCGACTGAATTGCCCTACCTCTGAGAAAGTAGTGGTCAATGCGAGGCCCCTCGCTAGGCTCTCTCAGGCACTTTTTTCTGCCCTGGTGGATTTTGAGACCCTTCTCTGATGTTATCTTTTTCCAGCCACAGATGCAGCTTTGAAGCTTGTGTCCTGCCAGTACTGTTACTCCATCAACTCCCATGCTGAACATTTGATTCATAGTCATAATCCATTCCAGGGTCTGTTACCGTGTGATCTACCGACGAGTCATCTTCCGCCCCCGCTCTCGCAGACTCAAGAGGCATTTTTTCTTTTGAACTTTCCGTAGCCATAGTTGGGTGGGTCCAGGTCACTATGTAGTGCAAGGACCCTGCTTACACGGGTAGCTAACCCATGCTAGCCCCGTTGGGGTCTGTTCCCTCCTGCCAGCAGTCTCTTCAGGCCGTCACCAGGTCTTTCCTGGGATACAGAGATAATTATTGCACAATATAGATTTCCTCGATAAACGATAACAAGAGTTAGATAAAAGTTTGATATAATGTGGCAAAGCCAGAATGAAAGGTGCTAGTCATTTGAAGCACGACACTTGGAGCGTATATCTGCTCGGATTAAAGTACAACAGAAGAAAAGTGATATGTGCTGTTGATTATATTTTGATCGAATCATCATGTGGTGACCTGAATGAGAGAGTTAGGCTTTCTTTATTATGTCAACAAGGTGAAAAATACAAGATCTGGTGTTTTTGGCATTATCAGAAAGATGTTTTAAAAGTTACCTTGATGTAAAATAAAATGTGCAAAAAACTTGAATTTAGACACACAGACATGAAGAATCAGAATCACAATAATGCACTCTTAGCCCAAATTAGTTGACTTCACTTGAAATTTGTGTGGAAATCCCCATATATATATATATATATATATATATAAACAAATTACATTAACAAATGAACAAGCAGAATTTGAGATTTATTCGATTAAACATTGTTTCAAATAAATTGAAAAAAGAAAAGAAAAACTGATTTCAAGTGTTTTTTATGATAACATGACAATACATTAACCTTGTCAGCCACAGGAAAAGTAAATATAATCTTTGAAACAGCTTACTAACAATTGTAACTATTTTGTAGAAGAAACAGTATTCAACAGTATATGCAAGCCTCTGTAACTTTAAACTTGGCTGAAGAATTGTGTGAACACACATTAGCTGAGCGCTAAAAGCACTAATATTTAGTGAGAGAACACACTTTAATGTCTTATACAGAAAACACAAGTGGCTTCTCATGGATGCTTCTTGGATTTCCTTACATTGTAAGCTGTTTTGTTCTGTGTCTGCAACCTGGGTTTGGCACAAAATGAGAAGTACCTGTTGGATGAACTGGAATGTGTTCTTTATAGATTTAGGGTACACTGTAAAACCCGACAAGTAACTTAACTCAAACCGTTTGAGTAAACAGATATCCTTAAAAACCTGAAAAATTAGGTTTACTCAAACCGTTTGAGGAAACCGATTGCCTTAAACTGTTTAAGTACTCATTACTTAATTCAGTTGAGTTCACTGAAAGAAGATTTACATTGCAATTAAATAATTAAGTGATTAATTGAGTGATAATTGAGCATTAGTGATGAACACCTGCTGTTAACAAACAGAATTAATGAAGAAAAGAGAGAAAGGAACTACAGCTGACTTCAGACACAGCCTCACTCAAACCTGACAAGTTATGTTAACTCAAACCATTTGAGGAAACCGATTGCCTTAAACCATTTAAGTTTTAAAACTAACAGTTATAAGTACTCTTTATTTAATTCAGTTGAGTTCACTGAAAGAAAATATACATTGCAATTAAGTAATTAAATGATTAACTAAGTGCTGATTGAGAATTAGTGATGAACAGCTGCTGTTAACAAACAGAATCACTGAAGAAAAGAGAAACACAAGAACTACTACAACTGACTTCAGACACAGCCTTAGATGAAATCAACTGAAATAAAATACATGAAATCTCTCAGGATCTGATTAAACAACCCCCCAAACAGCATCACCAGCTCCACTTATTAATAACCAGACTGACTTTAATTCTGTCAGATGTCTACAGAAGATCTTATTGAGAATGAACTAAGGTTTAGATGTTGATTTATTGTTTCATTTAAAGTAACCATGTTAGAGATCAGTGTTTGCTTCAGTTGGGCTCTCAGTCAGTTCAGTTCAGTTTCAGTTTATTGTCCCCTAAGGGAAACTTGTCTTACAGCCAGGTAAACACACAGGTAGCACAACAGGTAAACACCACATACACATACAACAACAATACAAACTATTAATTAAAAACACTGTTACACTACTACTCATCTAGATCAAGAATTATGCAAGTTTAGCAACCGAATTGCACTTGGTATAAAAGAGTTCTTTGTCCTATTGGATTTAAAACGAGGTACTCTGAATCTCCGGCCTAAGGGGAGGACCTCAAAAGAACAATGAAGGGGGTGATTTACACAGTCCAATATGGCATCTGCTTTCCTCATAACCTGCCTCTCATAGATATTTGTCAAGGAAACCTGTGGGCATCCTATGGACTTACCAGCCACCTTTACAATATAGCTGAGGTTATTTTTCTCCCTCAGGCTGATGCCCCCATACCAGGCAATAAAAGCGAAAGTAAGAACAGATTCAATAAAAGATTTATAAAATAAAGACAGGATAACCTTATCAACATTAAAAGAGTTAAGCTTCCTTAGGAAGTACAATCGTTGTTGTCCCTTTTTACAGATCATCTCTGCATTTATGTTAAATTTGAGTTTATTGTCTATCACAGTGCCCAGATATTTGTACTGCTCCACTACCTCTATGCCGATTCCTTTTATATAGGTGGGTGGAGGACTACCTGATTGTTTTCTCCTAAAATCTATGAGCATATCCTTGGTTTTAGAGGTGTTAAGATGGAGAAAAGACCTGTCACACCAACTTACAAACTCATCGACCACTGGCCCATGCTGAGATTCATGTTTCTGCAGTAAACTGACAATAACTGTATCATCCGCATATTTCAGAATGTGTCTATTACTATACTGACTCCTACAATCGTTAGTGTAGAGGATGTATAGTAAAGGTGAAAGTACACAACCCTGCGGGGAGCCAGTGGAAGAGACACGCCTTCGAGAGAGACAACCATTCACCTTAACTCGCTGTGTTCTGTTAGTTAAAAAGTCCATAATCCAGCACACAAGATTACTCTCAATGTTAAATTCTGATAATAATTTACTGACTAAAACGTGTGGCTGGATAGTATTAAAAGCAGAAGAAAAATCCAAAAACAAGAGCCTGGCATGTGTACCAGGACCCTCTAGATGTCTATAGAGGAGATCTAAGAGTGTAATCTGGGCATCCTCTACCCCTCTGCTAGCCCTATATGCAAATTGCAAAGGGTCCAGGGCCCCACCCACCCTGGACAGCAGAAGCCGCTTAACAATCCTTTCAAATGACTTCATGACCAGTGAGGTCAATGCCACTGGTCTGAAGTCATTTAGTGTGCTCACAGAGTTGCCCTTCGCCACTGGAACTATGATAGACTCCTTCCAAGCCATTGGGACCCTTCCCTGTTTCCAGGACATCTCAAAGATGTTTGCAAACACCCCACAGAGCTGCTCTGAACAGCACTTCAACAATCTCCCAGTAATTCCATCCGGTCCTGGACTCTTATTTACCTTAATTCTCTTAAATACAGACCTAACCTCCTCTTTTGTAATTGAGAAAGGAATAGATTTTACCTGAGCTTGTTCCTCCATTAATTTCTTTAGTTTGTCTGAAAAGTCATGATTATCAAAACGTGAAAAAAAGGTGATCAATGCTTCAGATAACTCACTATCATTTGTATACATTGGCAATTGGACTGATTTTTTTTGTGTTTTTTGCAACCCTATCATTCTTTTCACCCCATCCCATGCTACCTTCAGGTTGTTACTGCCCAGTCTTTCCTCTATCTTATTTTTATATTGCAATTTAGCCTTCTTGATTTCTGCTTGGACCTCCTTCGTTGCCTCCCTAATTTCATGCTCATTCCCGTTATGAAAAGCACAATGCTTTTTCATTAATACTTGTTTCAATGAGCTAGTGACCCATGGCTTATTATTTGCATACACTTTGACATGTTTTTTGGGAATAATAGAATCCACACAAAAAGAAATATAGCAACATACAGCATCAACAACCTCATTGATATCCGAAGCAGAGTCAATGAAAACGGACCAATCGGTGCAGTCAAAACATCCTTGTAATTTCAGAACAGACTCTTCGTCCCAGATCTCAATCTCTCTAGTTTTAACTTCCCCCCTTTTGAGTATAGGTCTGTACACCGGGATGAGATTAATAGTACAGTGATCTGAAGATCCTATGGGAGCCAGAGGAGAGGCCTTATATGCCTCCTTAATTGAACCATAGCATTTGTCCAAAGTTTTATTTTTTCTAGTTGGACATGTGACATATTGATAAAAATTGAGGGATTTACTCAGTTTGCAATTATTAAAATCCCCCATAAGCAGACATGGGGCATCCGGGGAAAGAGATTGAAGTCTTTGAGTCACTTTACGAATTATATCGGCAGCAGTTTGTGTGTTTGCTTTGGGGTGAATATATATTACAGTCACAAATATCTGGGGAAATTCTCTCGGGAGATAGAACGGACGAACGGAGATGGAAAGCAGTTCGATGTCAGGAGTGCATATCTTTTCCCTGACGGTGATGTTGCTACACCACCGCTGGTTTATATATACACACACTCCACCACCGTGAGATTTCCCTGTGACTTCAGAGTCTCTATCCATCCTAACAGGCGCCCCAAAACCGCTGATCGATAAGTCCGTGTCGCTGTCTTTAGACGACAGCCACGTCTCACTGAAAGCCATAATACAGGCGTTCCTGTATTCCTGTAGATAGTTCGAATTTGCTTGTAGCTCATCGATCTTATTTCTAAGTGACTGAGCATTTGCAAATATTATTGAAGGGAGCGGAATACGTTGTAATTTTTGTTGTTTTAACCGGAGTCGTACGCCACCTCTCTTTCCTCGCTTCCTCTCTTTACGAGAGTTTTTGCAACCATTTCCAGGAGACCTGGGCCTAGAGATCTCGGCTAGAATATCTTCAGATACAAGCGGGTCCCAGTATATATTTCCCATAAGCGGATTGTCCCATCTCATCAAACATTCCCGAGAGTATGTCCTTACCGGCTCACGTTGCTGGCTGTGTTCGCCTTGGACATAATAAATCCATAAAGTCCATAAAATGACAACGTAGTATATCTCCATGGTGACTGCTTAATGAACAATCGTATCTAGTCCATTTTCATTCAAACAACGAGTCAAAACAAAAAACTTATTTAGCACTTTTTGACAAACAAACGCAGACAACAACACACCTGCTGCTGGTCGCTACAAGAGCAGCGCCCCCTAGGAATTCAGTTGGGCTCTTGACCCTTGATTTCTGTCTTAGTCTTTTTTCTGGCTATTATAACTATGTGTTTCTAAAACACTATGTTGTAATTCAAAAGCCCAGAAAAAATGCCATCAGGTGTTCACATGTACCTAGGTGTAGGTTGTTATACTTTATATAGGTGATTTATAGGGAGCAGTTTCTCCCTATTGCTGGAGTTTTGTCTTCAAAATGATTATTTAGATTTTGGTAACATGGGCTTTTAATGTAGGAACAAAAGTTTATGATGTTCCATTAAAAACAGTTGACAAAAATGAAAAAAATGAAACAAACAAACAAACAAAAAGAAAATCTGCTGTTAGTTTACAAACCTGATTCCAAAAAACTTGGGACACCCTTACAAATTGTGAGTAAAAAGAGAATGGATTTACAATTTACAAATCTCAAGGTCTCAAAGGGAGACACTTTTTGAAATGTCATGCCAAATATTGGCTTATTTTGGATTTCAAAAGAGCTACACATTCCAAAAAAGTCAGGTCAGGTAGCAATAATAAGCCGGAAAAGTTAAATGTACATATAAGGAACAGCTGGAGGACCAATTTGCCATTTATTAGGTCAATTGGCAACACGATTGGGTATAAAAAGAGCCTCTCAGAGCGGCAGTGTCTGTCAGAAGTAAAGATAGGCAGAGGATCACCAGTTCCCTCAATGCTGCGGTGAAAAATAGTGGAGTGTGTTGCCCTTTAAAAAATGTAAGTTTCAAATATCAGCTTTAATTATTTTTGGTAAATATTTTCAAGTGAAAATTTGAAGCTCATAATTACTTTTTCTTTGTCTAACTCATTTGTAAAAATTACATTTTTTGTTTCATGTGATGAAGTCACTTCCTGTTTAGTCACTTCCTATTAGTTAGTTCTGCATGAAAAACAAAGAGACAGACATGCTGTGCTCTCTCTGATAATCCGTAGCATCCACTTAAAAGCATCATAGAGGCAACGCCGTAAGTTCATTATGACACTAGATACATTAAAGATCACATATTAGTGATGATTTTGTTAAAAAGTTAAGTTTCGAGTTTTGATAAGTTACTAAAAATTGTTTTTTACCATTGTATACAATCTCTCAGCAATGCTATAACCAATGTAATCGCTGCTATAAAAGAGAACAGTAGTTTATCTTTATGTTTAAGTAATTTATAATGCTATGTTAGTCAAGACACTGGACACTGAATATTTCTGTATTGTTTTATTACAGTTTTCACCACAAATTTTAATGAGGAAGAGTGACCGTAAATGATCAAATTTAATACGACTCTTTCTTCAGTAGCTATGGTTTAACTTGGTGTTTAGTCAGAGTTTCAACACACTGCACGAGAACATTAAAGTGAAAAGGCAACATTTGATGTTAAAGTGGTTAAGATGGCCACAAGCAGCAAGTCGTCTGTGTGCAGTGCAAGAAGTGGCAAGTCATCTGCGTCACCGGTGAGTGCACCCCGGGCCTGAGCCAGAGCTGAAGCCGCCAAAGTGACAGCATCATATGCCAGCCAAGAGGCTAAACTTAAAATGGAAAAGGCCACGAGAGAAGCTCAAAATCTGCTGGAAACAGTATGAAGAGACACCGAGTTGGAAGTGTTAACGCTACAACGAGAAGCTGAAGCAGCTGCTGTGGAGGCACAAGTGTTGGATGATGCTGAATTAGCAATGTGTGTTGCAGTTGAAAGAGGAGGCTCTGAATCTTAAAAGTTGAAAGTTAAAATTGAACCTACCAGTGAATTTGTCAATTCTCAGATTAACCTACAGGATCATGCTCCCCCTCCACTCTTATTAGCCTTACCTGCGCTCCTCCATTTCATGCTGACTCACATACCAGCTTTGTAACATGGAGTCGAGCTGCGAAAGACACTTCTAGAGCATAGGCTATCATAAATGAACCAAAGTCTGAAAAAGGTGAAATGCACATACCTGCAACAAACTTATCTTATCTGTCTTCAGGTGTGATTAAATCTGTAGTTGGGAGGACCACCCCCATAATGGATACACCTGCTAAGCCTTACTATGCTCAATACATTCCTCCAGCTAACACACCACCTCAGGCAGAGCCTTTGGCACAGTATTTAGCTCGACGAGACCTCGTTAGTTCCGGACTATACCAATTTGTCGATAAGCCTGAAAATTATTGGTCATGGTATTCCTTATTCACCATTGCAGCTTGTGTAATTCACCTCACAGCAACCCAGGAATTAGACCTCATGACTAAATGGCTGGGAAAGGAAACTAGTGAAACGGTGAAGCGGATCCGCTCAGTGCATGTCAGTAACCCCAATCTTGCATTACACAAAGCATGGGAAGGACAACGTGAGTGTTATGCAGCACCAGAAATCATTGAAAGGTCACTGTTTCAGCGATTGGACAGTTTTCCAAGGATTTCAGCTAATGACCACATCAAATTACGTGAACTCTTGGATTTGCTTATGGAAATCCAAGGTGCTAAAGAAGATGGTTATCTAACAGGTCTGTCATATCTTGACACTTTCACGTGGAATCGCATCAATTGTAGATAAGCTTCCATATGGGCTTCAGGACAAGTGGGTGACTTCTGGGTCATGGTACAAGGAAGAAAATCATGGTCGCTTTCCTCCCTTTGAGTATTTCTGTAACTTTGTGTGCTGCGAAGCAAAGAAGCGAAATTACCCTAGCTTTATGCATCAAAGCAGTGTTATAACAACTACAAAAGTATTCCAAGGACTTGGCCATCAAAGCCTACGTAATTCTGGAAGACCAGAGCAATCGTTCATTAGCTAGACCAGAATTCTTTGAGCTGTTCAATGTGGAGAGTGAACAATGCTCATATCATCTCAGAACTTGCTCTGGCACCATAGAAACATCTGGCAGGAAAGCATAAGGATTTCTGATCGAGTCCCTGGATGGGACAGTTCTCATTTCCCTTCCATCACTCATTAAGTGTCATGACAACATGAACAATCGATCTGAGATTCCAACGCCAAGTGCAGTCCTTCACCAGCCTCATCTCCTTCACATTGCCAAGCACATTCCAGAACTAGAACCAGAAGCAGAAATACTTTTGCTACTCGGAAGAGATGTTATCAGGGCACACATAGTTAGGTGGCAGGTTAATGGACCAAACAACGCCCCCTTTGCCCAATGACTAGACCTGGGCTGGGTAGTAATAGGAGATGTGTGCCTGGGTAATGTACATAGGCCAACGGTCAACACATTCAATACCAATGTGCTGCAAAGAGGTCGCCATTCAATTTTTCAACCCTGTACGAGCTTTATACAGATCAAGGAGATGCAGCAAAGTAGTAGCATGTCTACCAAAGCAACTGAAAAGACGATTGGACAGACAGTGTTCAGTAGAACTGAACATGACAACAAACCTGGTCCATCCATGGAAGACACAGCTTTCCTAAAAATAATGGACACTAATGTCAACAGAAACGATGCTAAAAGCTGGGTAGCTCCTTTACCGTTCAGAGAACCACGCTAAAATAAAACTAGCCGCTGAAAACCTTCCTAGAACATTAAACATTTCTAGGTGCACAGCAAAATCTCCAGTGTTAATTTAACACTCTTAGTGTGGAGTCTGTGGACTCAAATAAACTCTGAAGCAGTGTTAAAAGTAAAACACTGAAGCAGAGTTGAAGTTATTGGGATAATTAAGAAATTAATTGGGTCATGATTGACCATTATTGAAAACACCTGATGTTAACAAGCAGACTCACCAAACGAGAAAATCACAATTTGTGTGTCACCATTATAGTGCTCAGTGTTTACTGTAGACTTTTTTGTTGCTGTGGTAACAGAATTATAACATACAGACCAGAGCAAAGTCAATCATGTGTGTTATTGTTTGTGGTTTGAACTAATTGTCATGTAGTGATCTGAATGCATGAGTTCAGATTTCATTAATGTATACATAAATTAAGTGAAAAAAAAAAAAGATAGCAGTCCATAATTTTTGGCACAATATGACGTGTTTTTAAAAGTTAGTTCTACATAAAGAAATAATTATTTAGTTTAGAAACACAGGCATCAAGAATCAGTGTGAGCATCACAACAACGGTGACCATCAAAAAAAGCATGTTGTAGCCAATGTCATCCATGGCTCCCATCATGCATTGCGGCATGAATAAATTATGAGCTGAAATGTCTTTTTAACGTTTTATTCTAACTATATTTTATTTTTGCTGTTTTTATGTGAATTTTTAGTATCTAGTTTTGTGATGTTCAGAGAAGATCTGTTTAAAAAAAAAAAGTGACATGACATTCAGCCAAGTATGGTGACCCATACTCAGAATTCGTGCTCTGCATTTAACCTATCCAAAGTGCACACACACAGAGCAGTGAACGCACACCTGGAGCAGTTGGCAGCCATTTATGCTGCGGCGCCTGGGGAGCAGTTGGGGGTTCAATGCCTTGCTCAAGGGCACCTAAGTCGTGGCATTGAAGGTGGAGAGAGAACTGTAAATGCACTCCCCCACCTACAATTCCTGCCAGCCCAAGACTCGAACTCACAACCTTTCGATGGCAAATCCAACTCACTTACCATTATGCCATGACTTCTCAATGCTGTTTTTCTCGGTTGGTGATGATGCTTGTTAACATCAGGTGTCTTCAATAATGCTCAATCATAACTCAATTAACTTCTTAATTATCTAATTAACTTCAACTCTGCTTCAATGTTTTACTTTTAACACTGCTTCAGAGTTTATATGAGTCCACAGACTCCACACTCAGAGTGTTAAATTAACACTGGAGATTTTGCTGTGTGGGTAGAGGAAGTTGGAACAGAATCAGATCCTGCTACAACAGGTTTAATATTGACCCTGATCATTTCTTCTTAGGTCACGGTTTCCGTATAACCCTTTATGGGTTAAAGCAAACTCATCAGCCATTACAGCTGCATCAAACAATTTGGAAAACTTTTGTTCATTTATGTAGCCAGAACTGCTGGGACACAATTTTTTAACTCCTCTAAGAGAATCAAGTCCCTAAGCTGCTCTTTAGTCTCAACTTGCTTGGAAGCACTCTACCTAACAAACAGTGTTGGGTATAGTTACTTTGGAAAGTAGTTAGTTAGGTTACAACGTTACCGTCAATTAAAAGTAATCAGTTATGATACAGCGTTACCTATTCATAAAAGTAACGCGTTAGAGTACTCATACGTTACCAAAAATTAAAAGCCGTTTGCAGCGGCTCACACATGACAGACACAGCCCCCGGCCCCTTTAAATGCACCTAGAAGTCGTGACTCCCGACAATGAATAACGTCAGTCATCCGACTAAATTAACACTGCAGGATAACAATAACAGGAAAGACAGTCAGCAATAGGCTATTCCACATGGCGTTTTATTTATTTATTATCACAGAACATATTATTAATCAAAATTTGCACCTACCCAGCCCGGGTAGCCTAGGCTACTGTATATTATGAGCACCACAAGATAACTCCTGATTTTTCTTTAACTTTAAATAATGCAGTTATCAAAGTACAATTATGCTTACTTGTAAACACAACCTTAAACAGGCTTGCAGATTTAAATCCATTTAGAAATGATGAACAATCAGCCAGCCAACGATCTAACAGAAATTAACAGCTGCCTTTCAAACAAAAATGATAACAAACCGAATTAAATCCTTCACCGCCACACAGGCAAATGACAAATCGCTTAATAGCCGAACTAATTATTATTAAAGTGTCACTCACAGTCACAAGCCTAAATTCGCTTTAACACAGTCCTCTTACATTTACTCTTCAAAGTAGTGATTAAAACGTAGCGTTAAATTTGAGGTAGAATTTTTGGCGGTCGACAGAAGCTTTTCACCAACGCAGAGTGTGCATTTTACCGTTATGTTCTTTTCTTTTTCGTTGACAAATTGAAAATAATGTGCGTACTTCCATAAACCAAAAGCTGTCCTCTCTGCTATCTTGCCGGAAGTTCGAAAAAAAAAAAAAAACACACACACAGGGTCAGGCGCAGGGCACAGACGCATCACAGCCATTGACTTTACGATCACAGAGCTTCGGCTCCGCTGATACATCCGCAGGTGGCACAGTAGACCTAGGACTACTGTCTGACAAAAAGCAGGCTGCAGTCGGGATTTTCCTTTCCTTAAAATAACGGATTACTTTTTTTAAAAAATAACGAAGTTACTGATTACTTACGCACGAAACTAACGCGTTAAGTTACACATTTCAGGAAAAAAGTAATTAGAGTACTCTAACGCGTTACTTTGTAACGCGTTACCCACAACACTGCTAACAAACATGTTCTCCTTTTCCCAAGCAAACTTTACAAACATCTACCTGTCGCTTTTGGTGTAATTTCAAAAGCGTTGTCGATATGCTTCAGGTACTAGCTCAAAAGCATGAATGATATGTTTTAACTGTATCATGCACAGCACTCTATTCTAAACTAAGTGATGAATAAACCTCTTGAGCTTTACCTGTAAGCACACACTGTAAAAGCAACATCCAAACGTCTTTTGGCCACTTCAATGATCTAGCGACTCTCTCATGTAGAGAAAGGAGGAACCATTTTAATATGCTTGCTAATATCAAAAACTTGCTCTTTCCTTTCAGAAGACTCAGAGGGTAACACAAAAGGTGAAAGAGGTGGCTGTCCTTCAGGTGTCCTGCCTGCCAAATCCAACAACATTTTTTTAAGGACAAAAGCACACTCATGCTCTCTTTCCTGTCCCTCAAGTTTCCTCAGCTCCAGTTCCCTTTCCAACTCCTTTTCTTTCAAAGCTTTCCTATCATGTTTTAGATGACACTTCACTACCTCCGGGTCTAAATCTTCTTCTCGTAACACCATCTCTTTTAACTTTACTTTACTGTCAACAATACCTGGATCCTGTAATTTTGCATATAAAACTCCCCTATCCTCTAAATTGCCCTTCAAGCTTGTTATGATAGACTCCTTAAGTTTTGTATCACTGCTACTGAGCTCTTTATTATAATGAGCAGCAATCAGCTGCTCTTTGGTGCACTTCTCAAGTGCTTCCTCCGAAAGGTTCTTTCAGAAATTCTTCCACATCGGAAGCCATGGCTAAAAAATCTAATCTTTCAAACCAGTAGCCACTTTAGGAGTTCACACTTATCTCCACAATATCCTTCAAATATTCTACACAAAAAAAGATTGAATTTACCCACAAAGCCATTTCCACAGAGCTACTGAAAGGTAATTTAATCTACACCAGTTAACACATCATAATCTCCTTCATGGAGTACTAATTCAAAAGTTTTACAAAAACCCTCTCCACAGGTAACATGTTAACAATTTAGTACTCTTACCCAAAAGAGACTTATTCATAAGTCACACAATCATACCCGAACTGCTGACAACATACAACAACATATTTACCACAAAACTTGTTACCTAATATATTGACATGTCTACGTACTTTAATTAATGGTGTTAAATTACTTTCCAATTTGAAGAAAGTGGGGATGAAAAAAAAGCTCTCTCAAATAAAATGTTTCACAAGCTCCCAGCATTAGTCATTGATTCTAAATACCACACCGATTGGCATGGATATATTAGAGAACAACTCTCTACTATACACACAATACTATACACACAAAAAACTAACCTCTCTAATCTTCAAAGGGTTACCAGGCTCTGGACCACTTTAAACGCTGAACTTTGTTACACCTGGTAAATACAAGGCCCTGAACAGCAACCCCCATCAGAGATTGGAACGTGCAAGTACTTCTGTCATTTAAGTGGGTAGAACAAAAGTCATCAAAATAGTTATTTGAGAATTGTCTTACTAGTCATATGGAGCGAAGTGTCCTGGAGATGTTGTCAGAGAGGAGTTCTGCTCTGAATCTGCTTGGGTGCAGGCCAGCAGCGCGAAAAAGCCTTGGATGCCCCCAGAAAAGATTCCAATTGTTCTTTACATCATGACAATAACCATTCATTTAAAGCAACAGGTGTACTGAACCTTTTGTGTCCTCATCGATACATGGGGAGTGGTCCTGACACGATGATCTTTGTCCTGGCAACAACAAAAGTGAATTTTGCATTTGATGACCCCTTTAATAATAATAAAAATCAATCCTTTTGTGTGGAGGCACAGCTGGCAATAAAGCTCTTTCTTATTGTGCATATCTTGGACTATATACAGGAAGTAAGCAAAAAGCACTCCCATTATAATCACTGAAGCTGTCAGAAAGTTATAGTTATAATAATACAAACCCGATTTCCAAAAAACACTATACAAATTGTGAAAAAAAAAAACAGAATGCAATGATGTGGAAGTGTAAAATTTCAATATTTGCTCAGGTTTAGGAATAGGAATGTTGTCCCATTCTTGTCTAATACAGGCTTCTAGTTGCTCAACTGTCTTAGGTCTTCTTTATCGCATCTTAGAAAATGTTTCACCCATAGAAAATGTTTTCTATGGGTGAAAGGTCTGGACTGCAGGCTGGCCATTTCAGTAACCGGATCTTTATTCTATGCAGCCATGATGCTGTAATTGATGCAGTATGTGGTTTGCATTGTCATGTTGTAAAATGCAAGGTCTTCCCTGAAAGAGACGACGTGAAGGGAGCATATGTTGTTATAGAACTTGGATATACCTTTCAGAATTGATGGTGCCTTTTCCAGATGTGTAAGCTGCCCATGCCACATGCACTCATGCAACCCCATACCATCAGAGATGCAGGCTTCTGAACTGAGCATTGATAACAGCTTGGGTTGTCCTTGTCCTCTTTAGTCCGGATGACATGGTGTCCCAGTTTTCCAAAAACTTCAAAACTTCAAAGTTAAATCAATCAATCAATCAATCAATCACCTTTATATAGTGCTTTAAACAAAATACATTGCGCCAAAGCACTGAACAACATTCATTTGGAAAACAGTGTCTCAATAATGCAAAATGATAGTTAAAGGCAGTTCATCATTGAATTCATTGATGTCATCTCTGTTCAGTTGAAATAGTGATCCACCATCAAATTGCTGATCCACCATCTGGTCTGGATACGTACTGGATCCGGGTGACTGCAGTGACCCTCTGATCTGGACACAGACTGGATCTGGTGGCTACGGTGACCTCGGAACAAGAGAGAAACAGACAAATATTAGCGTAGATGCCATTCTTCTAATGATGTAGAAAGTACGGTGTTATGTGAAGTGTTCCGGTTCCAGTTTACCTAATTAATGCAGCCTAAAAATCCTTTAACGGATTTGGATATTAAAAGCATATTAGTATGTTATGTGTATGCCAGGTTAAAGAGATGGGTCTTTAATCTAGATTTAAACTGCAAGAGTGTGTCTGCCTCCCGAACAATGTTAGGTAGGTTATTCCAGAGTTTAGGCGCCAAATAGGAAAAGGATCTGCCGCCCGCAGTTGATTTTGATATTCTAGGTATTATCAAATTGCCTGAGTTTAGAGAACGTAGCGGACGTAGAGGAGTATAATGTAAAAGGAGCTCATTCAAATACTGAGGTGCTAAACCATTCAGGGCTTTATAAGTAATAAGCAATATTTTAAAATCTATACGATGTTTGATAGGGAGCCAGTGCAGTGTGGACAGGACCGGGCTAATATGGTCATACTTCCTGGTTCTAGTAAGAACTCTTGCTGCTGCATTTTGGACTAGCTGTAGTTTGTTTACCAAGCGTGCAGAACAACCACCCAATAAAGCATTACAGTAGTCTAACCTTGAAGTCATAAATGCATGGATTAACATTTCTGCATTTGACATTGAGAGCATAGGCCGTAATTTAGATATATTTTTGAGATGGAAAAATGCAGTTTTACAAATGCTAGAAACGTGGCTTTCTAAGGAAAGATTGCGATCAAGTAGCACACCTAGGTTCCTAACTGATGACGAAGAATTGACAGAGCAACCATCAAGTCTTAGACAGTGTTCTAGGTTATTACAAATAGGGTTTTTAGGCCCTATGATTAACACCTCTGTTTTTTCTGAATTTAGCAGTAAGAAATTACTCGTCATCCAATTTTTTATATCGACTATGCATTCCATTAGTTTTTCAAATTGGTGTGTTTCACCGGGCTGCGAGGAAATATAGAGCTGCGTATCATCAGCATAACAGTGAAAGCTAACACCATGTTTCCTGATGATATCTCCCAAGAGTAACATATAAAGCGTGAAGAGTAGCGGCCCTAGAACTGAGCCTTGAGGTACTCCATACTGCACTTGTGATCGATATGATACATCTTCATTCACTGCTACGAACTGATGGCGGTCATATAAGTACGATTTAAACCATGCTAATGCACTTCCACTGATGCCAACAAAGTGTTCAAGTCTATGCAAAAGAATGTTGTGGTCAATTGTGTCAAACGCAGCACTAAGATCCAATAAAACTAATAGAGAGATACACCCACGATCAGATGATAAGAGAAGATCATTTGTAACTCTAAGGAGAGCAGTTTCAGTACTATGATACGGTCTAAATCCTGACTGGAAATCCTCACATATACCATTTTTCTCTAAGAAGGAATATAATTGTGAGGATACCACCTTTTCTAGTATCTTGGACATAAAAGGGAGATTCGAGATTGGTCTATAATTAACTAGTTCTCTGGGGTCAAGTTGTGGCTTTTTTATGAGAGGCTTAATAACAGCCAGTTTGAAGGTTTTGGGGACATGTCCTAATAACAATGAGGAATTAATAATAGTCAGAAGAGGACCTATGACTTCTGGAAGCACCTCTTTTAAGAGCTTAGATGGTATAGGGTCTAACATACATGTTGTTGGTTTAGATGATTTAACAAGTTTATACAATTCTTCCTCTCCTATAGTAGAGAATGAGTGGAACTGTTCCTCAGGGGGTCTATAGTGCACTGTCTGATGCGAAACTGTAGCTGACGGCTGAATGGTTGCAATTTTATCTCTAATAGTATCGATTTTAGAAGTAAAGTAGTTCATAAAGTCATTACTGCTGTGGTGTTGGGAAATGTCAACACTTGTTGAGGCTTTATTTTTCGTTAATTTAGCCACTGTATTGAATAAATACCTGGGTTTATGTTTGTTTTCTTCTAAAAGAGAAGAAAAGTAATCAGATCTAGCAGTTTTTAATGCTTTTCGGTAGGATATGCTACTTTCCCGCCAAGCAATACGAAATACCTCTAGTTTTGTTTTCCTCCAGCTGCGCTCCATTTTTCGGGCTGCTCTCTTTAGGGTGCGAGTATGCTCATTATACCATGGTGTCAAACTGTTTTCCTTAACCTTTCTTAACCGTAAAGGAGCAACTGTATTTAAAGTGCTAGAAAAGAGAGAGTCCATAGTTTCTGTTACATCATCAAGTTGTTCTGAGGTTTTGGATATGCTAAGGAATTCGGATACATCAGGAAGATAACTTAAAAAGCTGTCTTTTGTGGTAGAAGTGATGGTTCTTCGATACTTGTAACAAGAAGTAGAATTTACAATTTTGGCTATATGAAGTTTACACAGAACTAAATAATGATCTGAGACAAAACTAGAGACAAATTAGTGGGGAAGGGTTAGGAAGTTAAAAACAAAAACTTCAAAAGAACTTCAAATTTTAATTGCTCTGACCACAGAACAGTTTTCCACTTTGCCACAGTCCATTTTAAATGATCCAATATTTGGGATGAAATTTCAAAATGTCTCACTTTCAACATTTAATATGGTATCTATTTTCCATTGTGAATAAAATATAAGTTTATGAGATTTGTAAATTATTCCATTCCTTTTTTACTCACAATGTGTACAGTGTCCCAACTTTTTTGGAATCGGGTTTTTTAATTATAATTGAAAAAAAGTCCATGCTTCTCAATGAATTAATTTTTTCAGTGTTGTTTTTAAACTTTTACGCTCTGAGGATTTAATTTCAGTACCTAACAGCTGTAAGGCTCATACAACCCTCATGGAGTCTGTTCAGAAACATGCACATCAGTCGCCTGCTGGAGGTCATTCTGTAGGGTTCTGGCAGCGCTCCTCCTGTTCCTTCTCACACAAAGGAGCAGATACTGGTGCTGCCTGGTTCTCCTTGAGTAATGGCCCATCTCCTGGTTTCTTCTCATGGTCTTCATGGTCTCATGTGCTGGGAGACACACAAAACCTCCTTTTGATCGCACATAAGGACGTGCCATTCTTCAGGATCTGGGCTATGTGTGCATCCTGATTGGGGTGCAGGTTTTTTCTCATGTACTGGGAGTAGCCACAAAGAGCTTGATAAAACACAAAACTAGAGACAAATTAGTGGGGAAGGGTTAGGAGAAAGCGAATGTCTGCAGGACCATTGCTGTTGTGGCGATTGTCCTGCTGTTGACTCTCCAGTGCACCTGTTTTCACTTTCATTCTCACCAAGGGAGGAGAAACTGATTAAAAATCACTTATGATTCCTAACTAGACAGACTGATATCCCTGATGTTTAAATGACCAGGTGTTATACTGTGAAATATTGTGAGCGTTCCCTTCATTCTATTTTATTTTATTTTTTTATTATTTTTAAACTCTAGTCACCTATTTTAATTAAACTTGTTTCTTCTTGGTTTTCAGGTTTGGTCGGAAAAAAGTGCTGTTTGTTACCATGGGGATTCAGACGGTATTCACCTTTATTCAAGTCTTCTCCCCATCTTGGCAGATTTTTTGTTTGTTGTTTTTCATTGTTGGAATGGGCCAAATATCAAACTATGTGGCAGCATTTGTCTTAGGTAAAGACTTTTGTTGTGATTTGATTTTTAGTGTATAGTTTGTATTAATACTGAATTACATTATTGTGTTATAGTTTCAGTCTTGAACAGTGTATTATTGATAATTATGAAAGCTTGTTTCTGGGACGAGATAAGAAAAATGAAAAAGGTAACAGACTTTTAATCGCAGAATTTTTACTTTCTGAGTTTACATCTCAACCTTTTTTCAGAGTCAAGTCAGTGTCAATTACCATTTTGTTCTATTTTCTATTTTATATACATGAGCTTCCATATGTTGAGCCAAACCATTTATGCATTTATAAGATGTTTTATACTTATACATTTTTGGGTTATGTTTAAAATATGTTTAAATAAATGCATGTTTTTGATTTAGAATCTATATTAAAATTATTCTCTGAAAATAATTCAGACTGTAGATCCTGGATTGACCCCCCCTCAAAAAAAAAATCTCTTCTCCTAGGAATGGAAATATTGAGCCCATCCATTCGTGACATTTACTCCACTCTTGGCGTGTGTCTTTTCTTTTCAATCGGGTACATGATGCTTCCATTGGCTGCCTACTTCTTGCGAGACTGGAGAATGCTGCTATTGGCCTTCACAGTTCCTGGTTTCTTCTGCATGCTGCTTTGGTGGTAGGTGTTTGCTTTGGGCCAGACATGATTTAATAATACACTAGACATGGTGACCAGAATATTGACCAGAATATTAGCTCAAATGTACATTTAAGTAAGACAGCTTAGACAGGTTATATAAAATATATTTTTTGGGGAATTTATTGCATTCTCATAGAAGGCCCATAGAATGCATATTGCCTAATCTGCTAATAAAAAAAATTACAATAAAAAATGATGTTTTGCATCATTTGCAGGAGCAAAATATTAAGCATATTTGCAGCAATATGAGTTCCTCAAAACTTGCCCTGGAGGGCCAATGCGCTGCAGAGTTTGGCTCCAACCCTAATCATAGTCACCTTCCTGTGATTTTCGAATGATCCCAAAGATCAAAAACAAAATTTGAAAAAAAAAAAAAAAAAACTCAGGTGTGTTTGATTAAGGTTAGAGCTAAACTGTGCAGGAAAGTGAATCTCGTAGTCCAGATTTGAGAATGCCTGGTCTAGACTCTAGAGCAGGCATGGGCAAACTTGGTCCTGGAGGGCCGGTGTCCCTGCAGAGTTTAGCGCCAACCCTGATAAAACACACCTGCCTGTAGCCTTCTAGCAGAGGTGGGACTTTAAAGTCACACGCAAGCCTTCAAGTCATATTTTAAGTCCTCAAAGAGTTAAAGTTAATGAGTTCTGTTAATGTTGTGCTCTTGATCCTTGACTTTAATTTAATTGTGCCTTTTCTCTTTGTGACAATAAATGTGGTGTTGTAAAGCAGAGAGGAGATGTTTGCTGTTTTTATGCGATGAGCCTGTCATCATGAGCTGGCCTCATTACAATGAAAATAAACAGTTTTGCCACAGTCAGGACTTGACTTTCTGATATCAGACTCTTATTAGACTCTTATCTTGAATAAAGTGTACATTAATGATATTTGCTTTGTTCTGTTCTGTTAACCCAAGGGAAATTATTTTGCTGCTCTCCCTGCTCATTCATGACAGGCTACATGGATGGGCAGGAAGTTTTAGCCCAGAACAGAACCATACCACCAAACCAAACTTCATGCTAAGTATCGATCATTTTGACAATAGTGAAACTTATTCATGTAGTGAATTTCAAATGAGGAACATCACAAGTTATGTATCATGACAGTCAAAATTTAAGAGCCTTTCAGAGCCATTTTATCATTCATATTGTATTATTAGATTTCAACAGCTCATTGTCATCACTGAAGTTAATTATTTATCAATAGTTGTTGTTTGTAGGTTTATTCCAGAGTCTCCGCGATGGCTGCTGTCTCAGGGGAGGGTCGATGAGGCAGAGGCCATTTTGAGAAAGGCTGGCCAGATGAATGGGGTGAAGGTCCCTGATGTCATTTTCCCCCTAACTCAGGTGAAATACACATCTATCTGTGCTTGTCAAATGACTCATGCTACTTTGAACAGTCTCATTTAGCTACTCATATGGTTGTCAGCGACATAAGCTCTTGAACCTTTCTTATTTTCTGATAAACTCAAACTGATTGTCTAAATTTATTTACTAATAGAGGGGCCTCACAATGAATTAATTTTCTTAGTTTTTTAATTAAAATAGTTTAATGCACTATAAAAACATTGTTATTTAGGCTTGTTTTATCCATCTTACACTTGCTGCATATGCATACCCTTAGCAAAAAGTAGTATACTTCAAGTTTATTTTATTAAGTTTACTTAAGTAAAGTTTAAGTATACTTTTAAGTATACTTTATGTAGCAAGTATACAAAGTGTTCTAGTAGCATACTTGTAAGTGTACTGTTTCAGTACTTCTTGGGACTAAATTGGCCCACTTTCTAGTATATGAAATATACTTTTAAATATACTTTAAATATAACAGTAGCAAACTTTGAGTACAGAACTAGTTTACCTCTATGTTTGTAGTTTGTACTGCAATTATAATAAAAGTGAACTTGATTTGCTGATAGTTTACTAATTAAATACTTTGTACACTTATACTGCAAGTATACTCATAAGTTTTTAAGTGAAAATTGATATCATACTTTAAGACTACTATGTCCCTATTTATGTTTGAATTTGTATACATTTTGTTATATGAATATCTGAGCATGCAAAACATACAAAGAAAGAACAGTGTATCTGCTTGTAAACCAAAAAATTTCATTCTAGCTTCATGCATTCTTTTTTTAAACACTTTAATGTGGGTAAGCTACAAAAAAAATGCAGACAGAAATCCTTGCAAAATATGACCTAGATGTACATTTTACTAGTTGTTACCTACAGTTAATACAAAAATTATGGTCATCGACCAGTGATTGATATTTCAAACAGAATAATAGTGGTTAGACGTTGGATTTTGGTTGAAAATGAAAATCGGGTTGACGTCTAAATCCAACGACTGTTTGACATCAAGTTCCAATGTTAGGGAAGTCTTGGCCTAATGGTTAGAGGGTTGGACTCCCAATTGAAGGGTTGTGAGTTCTAGTCTCGAGCCGGACGGAATTGTGGGTGGGGGAAGTGCATGAACAGATCTTTCTCCACCTTCAATACCACGACTTAGGTGCCCTTGAGCAAGGCATCGAACCCCCAACTGCTCCCCGGGCGCCGCAGCATAAATGATGAACACTGCTCCGGGTGTGTGCTCACAGTGTGTTTGTGTTCACTGCTGTGTGTGTGCATTTCGGATGGGTTAAATGCAGAGCACAAATTCTGAGTATGGGTCACCATACTTGGCTGAATGTCACTTCACTCACTCACTCAATGTTGGGCAGATGCAGAATTTTGGCCGGAATAACCCCCCCCCCCAAATAAAACATAAAAAAACGGTGAAATGCATGGCAGTACACATATTACCAGCTTCCCTTATTACTAACACGTTTACAGAATTCCTTTTTGAGAATTAACAGAGGTTAAGATGTTGATGTTTTATTTAATAATGTATGGTCACCATTATTGTGATCAGTGTTTGCTTTAGTTGGGTAGTTTGACTCTTGGCTTAGTAAGTTTGTGGTTCCTGTAATAGTGTTTATCAAAACCCGTACTTTGTTATAAAAGGAGCCATATACAAAGATAAAGTGATATAGTTTCCATCATCATGAAGAAAAAGGATTGAGGACAATCATTTTTATTGTCATTTACCCAAAGTGGTTATTTATTATTAATGAACAATATTCAAGAGACTTTACTTTCTTCCCTCAGATCAGACATTCTAAATTTTAATTTGTAAATACATTTTGGGAGAAAACGCTTTCGTGACACATATACATCAATAATCAGTATATGAATCTCAACAATGGTGACAAGCTTCATGCAGTATAAAACGCATGGCTCCCAGCATGCATTGCTGCATGAAGCATGTTACCATTGTTGAGATTCATACGCTGATTGTTGATGTCTGTGTGTGTCAGCGTAGGTTTAGTTTTTGAGCTCATGTTTGTTAAAAGATTTTAACTGATTGTTATAATACTGCTGGATCTCATGTGGTAGAAACACAGGGTTTGTAATATGAATGTTCTAATGGAACAACATAATTGTTAGATTAAAAAACATTAGCAAATAAGGTTATTTCACAATGATTATAAAACCATTAACAGGTAACAGCCATCACTTGATCTCACATCACTTTAGCTTTCTTTGATGCTGCAAATGTGCTCGACAAACAAACTTTCACAATAGCCAAAACATATAATAAGTGTTAAGAGCTCAGCTGATGGAAACACTAATCACTGTTGTGGTGTTTAACTGTTATGCTGTTATGGAAATTAAACACATTAGAGTTAAACCCCTGTTAATTTTCAATAAGAGCTTTTGTGGACATCTGACAGGAATAAAGTCAGTCTGGTTAGTAATACGTGAAGCTGGTAATGATGTTTGTGGAGTTGTTTAATCCTTCTCTGCTGAGATATTTAATGTGCTGCCATGCATTTCACCCTCTGTTGCAGTGTGGTGCTTATTTCAACCAAAATTCAACGTCTGTCTGATGTCGGAGTTTGATGTCAAACAAAGTTGGGTTTAGACGTCAACCCGACTTTAATTGAAAAGTAATTTTAAGTATATTTCTGAGAAGTACATAAAGAGCATTTCTGAGAAGTATATAAAAAGTAAACTAAAAGTATACTTTCCTATTTATAGTTTAAATGAAGTATACTAATAGCACACTTGAATAAAGATCTGGCCATCAGAATAAATTAGGCAGCAGCAAATAAAACCCACAAATTCACACAGCAACCAGCTGGTGCTCACCATCGGCTTAAATGAATCAATAGCAGCCTGGAGCTTTGAGATGCAGTCATTTACTATAGTGACACTGAAGATACAAAGCCAAATCCTCCATATAGAACAGGGAAGTATGATGCATCATGCAATAGCACGCTAGTCCACCCAGGAATCATTGTTGAAACAATCATTTAATCATTGAACAGTTTTTTTTTGTCCAAAGTTCATAAACCCAGAGTTTTCACAGTGTTCCCAGATAATCAGGATATTTAAAAAATGAAAAGCACACAGATCTAAACACTTACAGTATTGTTCAAAATAATAGCAGTACAATGTGACTAACCAGAATAATCAAGGTTTTTAGTATATTTTTTATTGCAACGTGGCAAACAAGTTACCAGTAGGTTCAGTAGATTGTCAGAAAACAAACAAGACCCAGCATTCATGATATGCACGCTCTTAAGGCTGTGCAATTGGGCAATTAGTTGAAAGGGGTGTGTTCAAAAAAATAGCAGTGTCTACCTTTGACTGTACAAACTCAAAACTATTTTGTACAAACATTTTTTTTTTCTGGGATTTAGCAATACTGTGAATCACTAAACTAATATTTAGTTGTATGACCACAGTTTTTTAAAACTGCTTGACATCTGTGTGGCATGGAGTCAACCAACTTGTGGCACCTCTCAGCTGTTATTCCACTCCATGATTCTTTAACAACATTCCACAATTCATTCACATTTCTTGGTTTTGCTTCAGAAACAGCATTTTTGATATCACCCCACAAGTTCTCAATTGGATTAAGGTCTGGAGATTGGGCTGGCCACTCCATAACATTAATTTTGTTGGTTTGGAACCAAGACTTTGCCCGTTTACTAGTGTGTTTTGGGTCATTGTCTTGTTGAAACAACCATTTCAAGGGCATGTCCTCTTCAGCATAGGGCAACATGACCTCTTCAAGTATTTTAACATATGCAAACTGATCCATGATCCCTGGTATGCGATAAATAGGCCCAACACCATAGTAGGAGAAACATGCCCATATCATGATGCTTGCACCTCCATGCTTCACTGTCTTCACTGTGTACTGTGGCTTGAATTCAGAGTTTGGGGGTCGTCTCACAAACTGCCTGTGGCCCTTGGACCCAAAAAGAAAAATTTTACTCTCATCAGTCCACAAAATGTTCCTCCATTTCTCTTTAGGCCAGTTGATGTGTTCTTTGGCAAATTGTAACCTCTTCTGCACATGCCTTTTTTTAACAGAGGGACTTTGCGGGGGATTCTTGAAAATAGATTAGCTTCACACAGACGTCTTCTAACTGTCACAGTACTTACAGGTAACTCCAGACTGTCTTTGATCATCCTGGAGGTGATCATTGGCTGAGCCTTTGCCATTCTGGTTATTCTTCTATCCATTTTGATGGTTGTCTTCCATTTTCTTCCACGTCTCTCTGGTTTTGCTCTCCATTTTAAGGCATTGGAGATCATTTTAGCTGAACAGCCTATCATTTTTTGCACCTCTTTATAGGTTTTCCCCTCTCTAATCAACTTTTTAATCAAAGTACGCTGTTCTTCTGTTCATCCTTAAATAGGGGCCACCTGATTCACACCTGTTTCTTCACAAAATTGATGACCTCAGTGCTTGAATGCCACACTGCTATTTTTTTTAACACACCCCTTTCAACTAATTCAACTAATTGCCCAATTGCACAGCCTTAAGAGCGTGCATATCATGAATGCTGGGTCTCATTTGTTTTCTGAGAATCTACTGAACCTACTGGTAACTTGTTTGCCACGTAGCAATAAAAAAATATACGAAAAACCTTGATTATTCTGGTTAGTCACATTGTACTGCTATTATTTTGAACAATACTGTACATGTAAATTATGTTTCTATCATAATTACACAGAAACACAAGACTCATAAGGGTAATACAACCAATTACTTTCCAAGAAATCCCTTACATTGACAAAGGCATCCATTTATCGCTATAGCTGAATAACATGGAGAAAGAAATATTTGACTGGTGAATTTTTTTTTTTTTTTTTCATGAAGATAATTTACGTACTGTAGCCTTTCTCATTATAGATGTAACAAAGAGTCAGAGACATTCGGATCCATATGCAGTGGTTTATTATCAGAATGGTCAAACAGGCAATGATCAAAAGACAGTGTCAGGTATGTCAAGGGATATCCAAAATCGAAAACAGACTCAAGCAGAGGTCGGGGCAGACAGCAGAGAATCACAGTCGGTATAAACAATCCAAAGCCAAACACAGAATTAACAAACGCAATGCTAGGAACAAACACTAGGAAACAAACACTAGGAAAGGAACAGGAGCCCGCCGAGGCTTTAGCTCCGGGAACAGAAGCTCACCGTGGGCTAGGATGAGAGTTCATGGATGTATACTACTGACACCTCAGAAGGTTTTGCAGCAGTTGCCGCCACCTCTGGAGGTTCCACAGTGGCAACAGTCTCCTTGACAGCAATACAACAGGCTGAGAGAACATTGCTGGGTGCAACAGACAGGATGTGATGGGCTCTGAAAGTTCAGCTGAGATGTGACGAGGATCTGGAGGATCTGTTGTGGTATGATAAAGCTCTGAAAGATCTGTTGAGACTTGAAGTTCTGGAAGATTGGTAGTGATTTGACTGGGCTCATAAAGCCCAACTCTGACTTGGCTTTTCTCTTAAAGATCAACAGTGACTTGACTTGACTCATGAAGTTTAACTGTGGTTTTACTTGACTCATGGGTGTTAATGGTGACTTGACCTGACTCTGGACAGTCGGCCGTGACTTGAGCTGGCTCTGGATGGTTAGCAGTGACTTGACTGGACCCTGATTCTGGAAGATCGATGGTGACTTGACCTTGTTAACGAAGATCAACAGTAACTTGACTCATGAAGTTTAACTGTGGTTTTACTTGACTCATGGGGTTTAATGGTGACTTGACCTGACTCTGGACAGTCAGCGGTGACTTGACCTGACGCTGGATGATCAGTGGTGACATGGCCTGGTGCTGGGTGGTCAGCGGTGACTTGACTGGACCTTGATTCTGGAGATCAATGGGGGCCTGGCTTGACTCTGGAAGATCAACGGGGGCCTTACTTGACCCTGGAAGATCAACGGGGCCTCACTTGACCCTGGGGACCTGACTTGATGCTGGAAGACCAACTGTAGCTGCCATTTCATGGTGGAATTCTGGATTGGCAGCCATCTTGTGCACACTGTAAAAAGTGTTTCCCTATATTTATTCAGTAAAATTGTGTCAAAATTTTACAAGCAATATTATTAATTAAGTTTAAAATATTTTAATTAAGTAGAAATAATCATTAAAAATTAGTAGAATAACATGAAAAAATTAAGTAAAATTTACATAAAAATATTGATTTCATTGAACAAAAAACAAACAAACAAAAAAACACTATGCTAAAGAATACTATGTTATGCATGCCAGGCCAGTAGTTGGCGATCATGAAACATTATATGCATGCACATGACATCAGCCTTTTTACAAATTAACATTTTTGTTGCTTACATAGATATGATACAGGCATCATGTTCAAAAGGCTGTGTCTTAAGGCCCCCCAAACAGAGTTATTGAAGACACCTAAAGTTCACAAACAGAATAAAAGGGTAAATTGTTGGTTCCCATTACAGTAGTCAGTGTTTGCTTTAGTTGTGTTCTTGACCCTTGATGTTTTAATATTACATTTTGCATTGCTGTTGTAACTCAGTTATAACAGCTAGACAAACTAAGAATAAAGATGATCAGGTAGTGTTGGTTATGCTATTACATAATCTTTTTTCTTCCTGAATATCTGAACTCATTCAGAGTCTGATCTCTGAGACCAGATAACATTCATTATGGCAGCCCTGTTATTCAGCAAAAAGAAAAAGTGGAATTTTCAGTGTAAACCAGAGTTTGAGAATTCTGTTTAAAACAGAGAAAGGGAACTTTCTTTTGACACACAGTCACATCAAGAACCAGCGTATGAATCTCAAGAATGGTGACAAACAGCATATTCAGACAAACTGTAAGAATCAGAAAACAAGCTACTATATAATTGTTGCTCATTATTTATTCATGGCGCAAAGCATGATGGGAGCCATAAAATGAGTTTTGATTGGTGGCACCCAGAATGCAGTGTAACATGCTTTTTGATGGTCACCATTGTTGAGGTTCTCAGGCTGATTCTTGATGTCTGTGTGTCTAAATGAAAACACTTTTCTTTTTTAACAAGGTTTTGATCAGAGGTGCTTCTAAGAATTTCTCTGATAATGCTGAAAGCACCAGAGCTTATATTGTTCAATCACAGGACACATGTTATTAATAAGACGCACCCAACTCAGACCAAATGATGATGTAAAGACAAATAACACCACCTGGTCACATTGCCTTCTTGGTTTATTTAGCTGCTGTATCACAAACTAGCAACCGAAAAAAATCTGTTTTAAATTTTAAGGGGTCAAGAGTCCAACTAAAGCAAACACTGACCACTACAATGGTAAGCAAATTATTATTATTTTTTTCATTCAGTGATTCGTTGTGTGAACTTTAGGTGTCCTCAATAACTGTTTTGGGGGCATTACAACCTTTTGAACATGATGCCTTTATCATATCTATGTAAGCAACAAAAATGTGAATTTGTAAAAAGGCTGATGTCATGTGCATGCATATAATGTTTCATGATCGCCAACTACTGGCCTGGCATGCATAACAGTATTCTTTAGCATAGTGTTTTTTTGTTTGTTTGATTTTTGTCCAATGAAATCAATATTTTTATGTAAATTTTACTTAATTTTTTCATGTTATTCTACTCATTTTTAATGATTATTTCTACTTAATTAAAATGTGTTAAATTTAATTAATAATATTGCTTGTAAATATTTGACACAATTTGACTGAATAAATATAGGGAAACACTTTTTACAGTGCAGAGGCACTTGGCTGGCGACCATGTCATGATGAGACTCTGGAGTGGCAGCCATGATGCAACGACACTCTGGAACGGCAGCCATTTTGTGGAAAATTTCTCGACTGGCAGCCATCTTGAGAAGACACTCTGGAGTGGGAGATAATGCAGGACTGCTGGTGGCCATCTTGTGCAGAGGTGATTGGCTGGTTACCATGTCATGATGAGACTATGGAATGGCAGCCATGATGCAACGACACTCTGGAACGGCAGCCATTTTGTGGAAAATTTCTCGACTGGCAGCCATCTTGGGAAGACACTCTGGAGTGGGAGATACTGCTGGATTGTGGTGTTCCTCATCCATAACACCCACAGTAAAGGCAGAGCCACAGTTGAAGTGCCAGATCTATGTAAAACTCCAGTGTCCAGTTTAGATTGTGCAGTGGCATAATCGATTGCAGTGGTTCAGCTAGGCCTCCTCTGAAAAATATAATGTGGCACATCTCGTCAATTGATGTTAAATGAGCCAGTTCAACAAAGTCCATCACATAGTCCTCAATGGGCCGATCTCCTTGACGTAGACACATAAGTTGTGCTACTGGATGCGTGACTGACCTTGATGTATTCCTTAAAGTCATTGGATACTGGTTTGGCGAAGGCTTCTGTAACAAGGAGACAGAGACGTTTGGATTCATATCCAGTAGTTTATTATCAGAATGGTCAAACAGGCAATGATCAAAGGACAGTGTCAGGTATGTCAAAGGATATCCAAAATCGAAAACAGACACAAGCACAGGTCGGAGCAGACAGCAGAGAATCAAAGTTGGTATAAACAATCCAAAGTCAAACATGGAAGGAAAAAACCCTAGGAAAATGCTCAGAAATGCCAGACAGAACTAAACAAGACCTCACAATGTGAGTGTGGATGAGTGCAACCTTTATAGTGTCATTGATAGGAAACAGGTGAGGTTCATGGTGTGTTCCTAGGCAGGGGTTTATGGGAAATTAAGTTGGGAATGGAAATACAAGAATGCCAGACTCCTGAGTGGAGTGCCCTCTATTGGAGTTCATGGGCACTCCAGCTGATGATCGTGACAATAGAATAATATAAAATAATTTGTACCTCATTCTATGTTAAGAAATCTCATCAGTTCACAGAGTGAAGTTGAGACGCTGATGATATAACAGAGGTGGGACTTTCAAGTCACAAGCAAGTCTTCAAGTCATATTCAAGTCCTCAAAGGGTTAAAGCTAAAGAGATAATTAAGTGACTAATTAAATGATGATTGTGCATTAGTGATGAACTTCTGCTGTTAACAATCAACATCACTGAAGTAAAGAGAAACACAAGAACTACAACTGAATTTAGCCACAGCCTTCAACTGAAAAAAAAGTAAAAGAAAAAAAAAACACTATGCCACCATAATTGTGGTCAAAGTTTGCTTTAAGTAGTGTCTTGACCCTTTTACTAATTCAAACCAATTTGATTCAAAACAATTGCAATATTGTTTTTGCAACAATCATGTATGCATTGCTGAGTCGTAACATATGATCTTATGCTTTTTTTTTGAGAGAGATTTAAAGTCTTGTATCTTCAGTTCACCTAAGGCTGTGGTGGAAGAAAGTTGTAGTTTGCGTCCTTATTTCTCTTTCTTTCTTGCTTGATCACAGCAGGTGTTTGAATGAGTGAGAGAATATTGCAGGAACATTTAATTAAACTTAAAATAACATTATACTAATATGGAAACTGGACCTTTTTATGTTCTTGGAATTTTACAAATCAACGTTCCTAGAATGTAAATTTTTAAATCAAAATTAAGTTGAAAGAATGTTTGAGGAACATCATACCTTTAAAAAAAAATTAACGTTAAGAAACTGGACTTTTTTTATGTTAGAAAGAATATGAAAGTACCAGTTTTAATGCTATCCCAAAATGCTTTGTGGTGGCTGTAAAATAATGCTTCTACAGTGTAGTTACAGTAATATTACAGGACTGTCCGTTAATTTCCCATCATGCATTTGCATTTACAATAAAAACCATGAATACAGTGCATTGTTGTAAAATGTATTGTAAAATTACATCAATTGCTAACAGTGTAGACAAGATAAGCTTTTTAGGTTAAAATTATATAAATTGTATACAATATAAATTTATTACAAAATTTATAAAAGAGCAATTTTTAAAATATAAATTTTACTAAATAAATGATTGTTTCACTATATAAGACCTCCTTCTTTGGCTGTAATTGTTTAGACCCTTTTGAAGCTGCATGTAAACTGCATTTTAGAAGTTCAAACACCATAGCAGTCCATTATATGGAGACAAATCCTGAAATAGTTTGCTCAAAAAACATTATTTCTTTAGCATTGAAGAAAGAAAGACACAAACATGTTAGGTGAGTGCATTATTTGTACTTTTTTTTCCTGGAAAAAAACTACTCCTTTAATGCTTTAAAATCATCAGACTTGATCTCCGTACAGAAGATTACGGCTGGATGAAAGTGCTACAAAGCAGAGGCCTATAATATCTTGTTTGAGCTCCAAAACTTCAGTTTCATCCTGACCATCCTTATGTCTATCAAGTTTTGTCTCACATTACAGGCATCACAGTCAAGCTTCCATCGTCCCAACATGGCTATTCCTTTAATAGACATCCTTTCCTTTCCTTTCCTTGTCATCTTGGAGTCATCTTGAATACAGATTTCATCTACTATCTGTAACTGCATCAAAGCTCCTGGGTCTAATTCCACCTATACAGTGCAACTCAAATGTGACAGTGAACATCTAACTATACCAAGATGACTTACCTTCACCAGAGCTGAATGACAAGGAACTGAAAAGCTGGAAACTGAAGTGGCAAAACAAGTCTTCAGCACAAATGCCAACTTCATGTGCTGAGGCTGATCTAGCCAAACACCTTAAAGTTTCTTAAAGTAGCTTGTCTAAGTAATGTGAGCGGTCAGCAGCACTCCAAAGACTGAACATATTCATGTGTAGCAGCATGGGAGAAGACCGCTTGTCATCTCTGGCCCTCATCCATACACTCTATGACAGGGCAGTCGACCAGAAGCTGTGAAGATATTCACCAAATGTTATCCAAGAATACTGGAACTGAGCAGAGCTCTCATCCCATAAGTGTCAAGACAAATACAGCAACAAGTGAAGAGGCATTGACAGAGATACAGGAGTACAGGATGATGAGTGGTTCTTTTGTATGGAAGTAAATTAATCCAGCTTAATGCATTGTACTTTGACAAAGGCCGGGCAAACACTGCAATTTCAGCAGTTCTCTCGTTACCCGCTGTACATTGCATGTTAAAAGATGCACACTTAAAAAAAGAGATGCACGAGTCATAATTTGGCTCAAAATTGGACAAAAATCACACAGTGAAGATAAGCTACGGCCACGCAAAGCCAGAGCTTTCCCTATTCAATCTTTTTTCCCCTCATCTTAAGAAATATCTGTGTTTACAAGAAACTACAGAACCGATACAAAACGATGTAGTATACATGCGAGACCATGTATGTGGCACATTAAAAATGGATAAGACTTGGATAATACGCATAAACCTTCCGTGCAGTTTACAAACGAACATGGACCAATACATTTATTAATCTGTGTAAATGTTGGTCAGTAAAAAGAAAATGGTTCAGTGTTTGTTCATGTTTTAGTTGCTGTTGCATGATATAGTGGTGTCTGACTGGGACAAGATGTGGACTGATGACTGACAGACTCTGTTCCATGTTGTGTTTGTGTTTTTTCTCCCTTTGGACCAGTTTTCATCCTCATACTGATTATTAATTTGATAACCTCGTTTATTGTTTCATTAGTTCCAGGTGTTCCTCATCTTCCCCTCATTGTGCTCTGTGTATAAATAGTGTTCCCAGTTTAGAGTTCCATTGTTTGCTGTAATATGTCTTCTGAGCTTACCCTTTACTAATTAAAGAAATTTACAAAGGAATCTCCAGTGTCTCCTTTCTCTTCGTTCCTTCCTCACCTCAGAGGGAATTGTGACAGAACAGCAGACTGACACAGAAAGTAAAGTGGCACCTTTTCTCCCTACGTTTATTTTCAGTTTTTTGAAAAGTGTTTTTTTTTTGTGTGTGTGTGTGTGTGTGTGTGTTTCTCCCCGCCATAATGGAAGAATAAGCACTGTTTATCACAGTGGCTCGAGTGAGCCCAGACCCTATTTTCTTTGCTTAGGGCGATTATGCCACTCGCCCTTGCCAGCTCACTCGAGAATGAAACCCTTGCGATGCTGTTCCAGATCTCTGACACCACCGACCATGACTGGAAGGAGATACAGCAGTCATCCTGTATTTAGAGAGTCTTCGATCCGGAACCCTCGCGCAGACAGTTCCCTAGTCAAATCAGCCAGCAGTTAATATGGCAAGGCCACCAAATAATAATACGGCAAGCCCGCCAAGAATTCATGTGGGCCCTATTGTCGATTCCAGCCTCAGTGCCTGTTCCTCGTAAGCGCCTTCCTGAGTGCCCTCAAGTGCAGTGGAGGTGGAGATGGGGGTTGTGGCCACGGCCTCTGGGGCAGCTCCATATTGCCTCCCGAGTTCCCTGCTCCGCCAAGACACCCCACATGGTTACCATTCTGGAGGCCCACTGTCCTATATCTGTCCCGAGGAACCGCCAGATCGCATGCCTTCTGGAGGGGGGTCCATGTTATGTCTATTATGTCTATGTTTCATGTTGTGTTTTTTTTTCTACCTGTGACCCAATTTTCACCTTCATTTTGATTATTAATTTGATTTCAGTTGTTCCCCATTTAGTGTTTCATTAGTTCTAGGTGTTGCTTGTCTTCCCTTCATCATGCCTAATTAGGGTTCCCAGTTTAGCGTTCCTTTGTATGCTGTTATGTCTTCTGAGTTTCTGAGTTTACCTTTGCTAATTAAAGTCCATGTTTGAATGAATCTCCGGTGTGTCCTGTGTTTCCTTAGTCCTTGATCCTTCCTGGCCCTTGAGGGAATCATGACAATGACATCATAGTTTCAGAAAATAAATAAATTCACTGTCCAGAAAAAAAGGCAAGGGCAGTGTTTTCAGATTCATCTACTCTGTGACCCGGTTTCCAAAAATATTGACGGGCCTTAGTTTCATTTGTTCACATTTCAGTGAATTTCAGTGTATCCTTGATTCTCACTTATTTTCCCTCAATGTAACTTACAATGAAAGGTACATTAAAATATAATACCACTTAACTGTAAATAATTCTATATATAGCATATTCTACTAGTAAGCCGCTTCCATCAAAAGGACCAATTTTAGTCTTTTGTAAGTCATTTTGGATAAAGGCATATGCAAAATGCATAAAAGTAAATGTAAGTCTTGGGGTGTGAAAAACCCTAGTAGTCCTAGACACTAGTCAAATGAAGATTCTGACATTGCATTATAGAAAAAAAATACAGAAACTAAATGTACCTATCTGTGGCTGAAAGTGACTGACCTACAATCATACTTGATGATAGCTAATTTCACTGTGAAAGGGAGCTGTGTCTGCACTTCGGTTCAGTTCACTGTTTGTGGAAGATATTAATGAAATACTGTATGTTAGTCTAATTTCAGGCCAGTGTGAAATATTTTGTCTGTTCCTCTTTTGTGAGGTGATACTTTTATATTCGGTGGATATGATTAATTAGTGACTTTTATAGACTAACTTCTTATAATTTTATTTAACCATGAATAAAAGTGCATTGTGAATATGACTGAACTGAGACTTTACTGAAGAAATGTAGGATCTTCAAAAAAGAGAAAAAATTCGGGTAATTGGCTTTGCAGATATCAGGTAAATTGTATTTGTGTTTTTAACGACTGTAAACTTTTTAGCTGTGGATAACAGCTGGTCTTTTGCTTACAGTGTTGTGTTTTGATTTTAAAATGGTTTCCAGTGCTGTGTAATAAAATATGTTTGTTGTGACACGTGCACTAAAGACAAGGGAAACTGCTGGAAGGTTGTTGCGGACCTACAGTCTCTGTGACCTGGTGAAGTCCTGCAACATCTGCTGCATAACTGTCCTGCTGTGCCTGGTCTGGTGAGAGAACTTTACTTAGACATTAACCGGTTCAACACATGGATCACTGCATATACAGTCTTGTGAAAGTATTCATACCCCTAGGTTGCTGACTTTTGTTATACTGCTTTAAATTACTTTTTTCCACATCAATCTAAACTCCATACACCATTTTTTTAATATTAAAAACAGATTTGTCACAACTTCATAAATTAAAAACTAAAATAAGTACTTTGCAGAAGTATTCCTACCCTTGGCTAAACATTTTTTTGAAGCACCCTTACAGCCTCAAGCCTTTTTTGTTGCATGCAACAAGTTTGTTTGATGCAACAAGCTTTGCTCATCAGCATTTGGCAATTATCTGCCAATCTTCTCCTCATTCTTCACCTCTCAAGCTCTTTCAGGTTAGATGGAAGCAGATGGTCATTTTCAGGTTTCTCCAGAAATATTTGATTGGGTTCAACCCCAGGCTCTGGCTGGGCCACTCAAGGACATTCACAGAAGCTACTCTTGCTATGTGCTTAGGGTCATTGTCCTGTTGGTGAACCGTCTGCCCAGGCTGAGGTCCTGAATACCCTGGACTGGGTTTTTATGAAGGGTATCTTAATATTTTGGAGCATTTAACTTTTCTTCTACTCTGATGAGTCCCTTAGTCCCTGTCACTGAAAACCAGCCCCACAGCATGAGGCTGCTAACAACACACTTTACTTTTGGGATGGTACTCGGCAGGTGATGAGCAGAGCTGGTTTCTTCCAAACATGATGCTTGGAATGTTTCTCACAGTCTGAGGGTCCTTTAGGTGCTTTTGTGTGTCTTCACCCTGCCATAAATCCCAGATTGGTGGAGTGATGCAGTGAGGTTCTTGGTAACCACTCAAACCAAAGCCCTTCTCCATCAATTGCTCAGTTTAGCCAGGAGACCAGCTTTATGAAGAGTCCTGGTTGTTTCTAACTTATTCCATTAAGGGTAACAGAGATTACATGCTTCTGTCACCGTTCGGTGAAGCAGAATGCTTTTCTGAACTCTTCTCCAGATGTATTTCTGAGCTCTATTTTTAACCTCAGGGCATGGTTTTTGGTCTGATATGCATTATTTGCTGTTAGACCTATTATTAAGACATGTATCTTTCTAAATCATACACATTCAAATGAAATAGCCACAGGTTAACTTCACTCAAAGTTTAGTAACATCTATAAGCAATATGAAGGAATGCTCCTGAGCTAAATGTCAACTGTCCCAGATAAGTGTATAAATACTTATGCAATGGAATCATCAAAAGTTTTTCATTTTTAATGTTAAATAAGATGTTCAATACATATTTTTTGCTCTGCCATTATGGAGTATGTAGTATAGATTGATGTGGTAAAAAAGTAATTTTTAAAGCAGTTTAACATAATATTTATAATACAACATAATTAGCAAGGAACTGTGTTAATAGCCCATTAAATCTTCATTGCATAATCATACCATACATTGTAGCATATACATGTACATGATATTTAGTCACTCAGTACTTTGTATGTCCAATCATTGCCATCAGGTTTTTTTTTTTTTTTTTGTATAAGAAGCGTAGTGTAACAGCCAATATTTGTTTTATGGTAAGACTGAGATGGTTATTGTTTTTTAGTAATGTGGCATGTCAATAATAATTTCAACAAAATGCCCATCTTATAAACCCACTGTTCATGCTCTTCTTTCTTCGCTTAGGTCAGCCATTTCAGTCGGATACTGTGCCTTGTCTCTGAACACATCCAGTCTGCATGGGAATATCTACCTGAACTGCCTCTTGTCAGCAGCTGTGGAAGTGCCTGCCCTCATCATGGCCTGGCTGATGCTCCGCCATTGGCCTAGACGTCTCTGCTTGTCTTCCACCCTGTCATTAGGAGGACTGGTTCTTCTCTTTATACACCTCATACCACAACGTGAGGAATCACTGCTTCTTTAAATGTAACATTAAATGTATTTAAATTATTATTAAAATATTGGGGCTGTCCACACTGTAAAAAATTGTGCCATTAAATAACAGTAATTTACTGGCAGCAGGGGTGCCAGTAAAGTACTGTTAATTTACAGCTTAACACAGAGATCACAACTGTATCAGCGACTTCACATTTACTGTCTTTATATAAAGCAGAAAATCTGAATTTGTGGCTCATCATTGACTGAAGCACAGGCTCTACTCTCCAGCACAATGGTGAACCACAAAACTAAATTAAACTTAACAGATCTCTCTTGTGCTTTTTTAAAAACTTTTTTTTCATTTGGTAAATCTGACATTTACATTTTACAGTATATTACTGTTTTTCCTTGACTTAACGGCAACAAACTGTAGAAAATAACTTTTTTTGCTGGCAACCATTAATTTACGACAACAAACTGTAGTAAAACAGTTATTTACTGGCAGCAGGGGTGCCAGTAAATAACTGTTTTTCTACAGTTTGTTTCCTGTAAATTAATTACAGTTTATTACTGTTAAATTATGTTTCATGCTGTTTTTCTTCATCTTAAATCTTTAACCCTTTAAACCCCACAACAAAATCCTCAGTTTTAACTGAACACTTATAATGTGTGCACACTACAGAGTGTTTGAGTAACACTGAATCAGTGAAGTTAATGAGATAATTATGTGATTAATTGATGATTGAGCATCAGTGATGAACACCTGCTATTAACAAACAGAATCACTAAGTAAGTAAAGAGAAACACAAGAACTACAACTGACTTCAGCCACAGCCTTGAATTAATAAAATCTCTCATGATCTGATTAAACAACCCTTACGAAAAATAACCATGGTTTAAGTATAGTAAAATTGTAGTAATCCATGGTTTTTTGGCATATTGACTCCCATTTGTCTAACCACAGATTTACTACATATACCGTGGTTAAACTATGGTTAATATAGCAAAACCATGGTTATTACCGTGGTTTAACTATAGTAACCATGGTTTTTTGGTTTCATTTGTAGTAAAACCATGGTTAATTTTCGTAAGGGAACTCCTAAAACAGCTTCACCAGATTCACATTATTAACCAGACTGACTTTATTTCTGTCAGATGTCTACAGAAGATCTTATTGAAAGTTAAATAGGTTTGGGTGTTTTTTTTCACTACCATGATGGAGATCAGTGTTTACTTTAGTTGGGCTCTTGAACGTGACTTTTCAACAACTAAGATTTTTTTACATGCTGTAACAAAACATCTTTAGAACTTGTTATAGCAAAAGAAAAAAAAAGGCAACAGAAAAAATAAATCTGGTGTTGTTGTTTATAGATTGAGAAGAACCAACACTATTATTTCTGATTCAATCCTATGTTCCTTCTCTTATTTAATATTGATATTACAGTAAAATAAGAAACACTGCCGAGCTTTAAGTTATGAAAGACTGTTAAGAAAATTTAACTCATTAAAAAAAACCTTTGCTGAAATTTAGACAGAAACATCAAGAATCAGCGTATGAATCACAACAATGGTGACAATCCACAAAATAAATAAACAGATCAGTTCTGAACACCACAAAACACGCTACTAAAGCTTAAGACAAAAGCAAAATTATAAGCACATAAGAATTCAAGAAAATAAGTGAACAATTCAGGGGCATAATTTATTCATGCCACAATGCATGCTGGGAGTCATGGATGAGTTTTACCCTGTGCTGGTACCCAGCATGCATTGCATCATGAACCTTTTGATTGTCACCATTGTTGAGATTCATATGCTGATTGTTGATGTCTCTCTTTGAGTGTTTTGGACACCACTGCCTAAAATATTTAAAATTCAAACTGTTGTTAAATCCATATGTTTTGGTTATCACATTACGGTTCAATTTTATAAAATTGAAGAAACAAAAAATTTGATTATTCATTCACATATTTCAACACCAAATTAACATTTGAGTACTAAAGCAACTCTTTAAGACAGTCTAGCAGATAATGCCTGACAGAAACAGCCATAATCACTTGACTATCAATATTGCTGTAACAGATGTACCATAAAGATACAAATACAGCAATGAAACAAAATGTAAGGTACGAAAGTCAAGGGTCAGGAGCCCAACTAAAGCAAGCACTGATCTCCACAATTGTGACGTCAAACGAAACAGTAACATTATCATCTAAATCTCTGTAATTCTATATAAGATCTTTTGATCTTTGATCTCTGATCTGATAGAAATAAAGTCAGTCTGGTTAGTAATGAGTGAAGTTGGTAAAGCTGTTTGTTGATTGTTTAAATCTTCAGTTGATTTAATCTAAGGTTGTGGCTGAAGTCAGTTGTAGTTCATGTGTTTGTCTTGTTTTTTCTTTTTTCTTCAGTGATTCTACTCATTAACAGCAGCTGTTGATCATTGTCTGAATTTACTCATTAGTTTTCATTCTCTCTGTCAGGCGGACTATATTAGTAAACTCATGTAGGGAATAGTGAATGAGTGTAGGGTGTGATTTGAAACAACCACTGAGTGTCGACTTTGAACGTTGTTAATTTACGATATATAGTAGCAGGCTACCTTCTCGAAAATGATGAATATTACCCAGAATGCACTGTTTTAATGAGAAACAGTATGTTACTGTCGACATTTGGCCGTTTTTTACAGCTATTTTTAACAGTGTAGACATGTTTTTTTTATTAATGAAAAGACAAGAAAAAGAATATGTGTTAGTATTGGTTGGTTATAGTTGGTTATTAGACAAAATCAATGTCCGGTAATCTTTTGGAGGGTAATTTCTCAGCCCAAAACAATGTCTGATTAATTTGCAATTAACTTGATCAAAATCATTCAAACCTCCGAAAGGTTAAATCTCGTATTGGTTTTCTTTTTCGTAACAAATCTTCTTTTACACATTTTTCAAAACAGCTTTTGGATAAAATGTCAGTTATTCCAATCTTGGATTATGGTGATATAGTTTACAGATCTGCTTTAAAAACTCTCCTTCATAAACTGGACATTATTTACTATGCAGTACATTGTATACTTACCATTGCCACTTAATTTTTATTGCCACTTTTATTCTTTATTGAACTGGTATTCTCTTCATTGTCAAAGTGAAATTCATTTATAAAACTCTTGTCGGGAAAACGCCATTATAATTAAAGTGACTTCTTAAAATTCATAATACAAGTCATTAAATGCATTCTAGTAGTTTCATTAACTTCTGCATACCTTTAGTCCATAGCTCCTTTGGTAGTTGCTCTTTTCAGTTACCAACTTCACTCATTACTAACCAAACTGACTTTATTTCTGTCAGATCAGAGATCAGAGATCAAAAGATCTTATTGAGAATTACAGAGATTTAGATGATAATGTTACTGTTTTGTTTGATGTCACCATTGTGGAGATCAGTGTTTGCTTTAATTAGGCTCCTGACCCTTGAGTTTTGCACTTAAATCTATTATACCAATATTATTATTGATAATCAAGTGATTATGGCTGTTTCTGTTAGTTGTTATTTACTAGACTGACTGCTGTAGTAATCAAATATTAATTTGGTGTAGAAATATGTGAGTGAATTACAATTTTTTTTGTTTCTTCAATTTTATAAAATTGAACAGTAGTGTGATAACCAGAACATATGGATTTAACAACAGTTTGAGTTTTAAATATTTTGGGCAGCAGTGTCCACAATGCTCAAAGAGAGACATCAACAATAAGCATATGAATCTCAATGAGACTTAAAACTAAGGATTTTGTTGTGGGGTTTAAAGGGTTAAAGATGTAAGATGAAGAAAAAAACAGTATGAACCATAATTTAACAGTAATAAACTGTACTTAATTAACAGGAAACAAACTGTATAAAAACAGTTATTTACTGTCACCCCTGCTGCCAGTAAATAACTGTTTTTATACAGTTTGTTGCTGTAAATTAATAGTTGCCAGCAAAAAAATTGTTTTTCTACAGTTTGTTGCCGTTAAGTCAAGGAAAAA
Organism: Carassius gibelio; assembly: GCF_023724105.1. Taxonomy (NCBI): domain Eukaryota; kingdom Metazoa; phylum Chordata; class Actinopteri; order Cypriniformes; family Cyprinidae; genus Carassius; species Carassius gibelio. Next base: position 21,935,619 of record NC_068391.1, read on the forward strand.
CAGTAATATACTGTAAAATGTAAATGTGAGATTTACTAACTGAAAAAAAGTTAATTTAACTAAAATAGCAAAGTCATACACTTATAATGAGAGTAAATACTGAAATCAACTGTATTAATGTGTGTTTGCACAAGAGAGATCTGTTAATGTAATTTTTTTGTTCACCATTGTGCTGGAGAGTAGAGCATGTGCTTCAGTCAATGATGAGCCAGAAATTTTGATCCTTTTCTGCTTTATACAAAGACAGTAAATTTGTATTCTCCTGATACAGTGGTGATCTCTGTGTTAAGTATTTCTGCACATATGTGTGATCTGAGTAAAAGTCTTGCATTTAGTTACTTTACTAATACACATTAAGTTTTTGCAGTTTTATATTAAAAAAATATTTCTTCTCAGTGGACTCAGATGAAATAAGTTCATAGTACTAACATTGTATGAATGCTAGCTTTTAAAGTCTAACTGTTTTAAGCAGTTGGAGTGGAGTTCATTTCCATGGTAGAAATTACGGTAAAATACTCAAAAAAAATAAATAAATGAGATTGGTAAATTAATGGTTGAAAGTTTTAAATTAACAGTACTTTACTGGCACCCCTGCTGCCAGTAAATTACTGTTATTTAATTTTTTACAGTGTATGCGCTCTGTACTAGACTAATATACAATGTTTAAAATCGCTGTAAAAAGACGGCCAAATTTCGACAGTAACATACTGTTTTTCAGTAAAACAGTGCATTCTGGGTAATATTCATCGTTTTCGAGAAGGTAGCCTGCTGCTATATATCGTAAATTAACAACATTCAAAGTCGACACTCAGCGGCTGTGTTTCAAATCACACCCTACTCCCTCATTCACTATTCCCTACATGAGTTTACTAATATAGTCCACCTAACAGAGAGAATGAAAACTAATGAGTGAAATCAGACAATGATCAACAGCTGCTGTTAATGAGTAGAATCACTGAAGAAAAAAGAAACAAGACAAACACAAGAAATACAACTGACTTCAGCCACAGCTTTAGATGAAATCAACTGAAGATTTAAACAATCAACAAACAGCTTTATCAACTTCACTCATTACTAACCGGACTGACTTTATTTCTATCAGATCAGAGATCAGAGATCAAAAGATCTTATTGAGAATTACAGAGGTGTAGATGATAATCTTAGTTTCGTTTAGCATCACCATTGTGGAGATCAGTGTTTGCTTTAGTTGGGCTCCTGACCCTTGACTTTTGTACTTCAACTTTTGTTTCATTGCTATATTTGTATCTTTATGATACATCTATTACAGCAATATTAATCTTGATGATCAAGTGATTATGACTGTTTCTGTCAGGCATGATCTACTAGACTGACTTGTTGTTATAATAGTCAAATAATAATTTGGTGTTGAAATATGTGATTGAATAACACTTTTCTTTTGTTTGTTTCTTCAAATTTATAAGATTGAACGGTAATGTGATTATCTGGATATGGATTTTTGAGCTTTAAATATTTTGGGCAGCAGGCCTCACAACACTGAAAGAGAGACATCAACAATCAGCATATTAATCTCAACAATGGTGACAATCAAAAGGTTTATGATGCAATGCATGCTGGGTTCCAGCACAGGATAAAACTCATCCATGACTCCCAGCATGCATTGCGGCATGAATAAATTATGCCACTGAATTGTTCACTTATTTTCTTGAATTCTTATGTGCTTATCATTTTGCATTTGTTTTAAGTTTTAGTAGCATGTGTTGTGATGTTCAGAACTGATCTGTTCATTTGTTTTATGGATTGTCACCATTGCTGTGATTCATACGCTGATTCTTGATGTTTCTGTCTAAAGTTCAGCAAAGGTTTTTTTTTATTATGAGTGAAATTTTCTTAACAGTCTTTTATAACTTATGGCTCAGCAGTGTTCCTTCTTATGCTGTAGTATCAATAGGAGAAGAGACATGGGATTAGATCAGAAATAATAGTGTTTGTTCTTGTCAATCTATAAACAACAATATCAGATTTTTTTTCTTCTGTGTACTTTTGTTTTGCTATAACAGGTTCCAAAGGCGCATTGTTACAGCATGCTAAAAAAACAACAAAAAAAAAAAACAACGTAATTGTTGAAAGTCACGTTCAAGAGCCCAACTAAAGTAAACACTGATCTCCATCATAGTGAAAAAAAACACCTAAACCTATTTAACTCTCAATAAGATCTTCTGTAGACATCTGACAGAAATAAAGTCAGTCTGGTAGGTAATGTGAATCTGGTGAAGCTGTTTTAGTAGTTGTTTAATCAGATCTTGAGAGATTTGATGTATTCTTTTATTCAGTTGATTTCATCTAAGGCTGTGGCTGAAGTCATTTGTAGATCTTGTGTTTCTCTTTGCTTCAGTGATTCTGCAGGTGTTTATCACTAATGCTCAATCATCAATTAATCACCGAATTATCTCATTAACTTCACTGATTCAGTGTTACTCTAACACTCTGTAGTGTGCACACATTATAAGTGTTCATTTAAAACTGAGGATTTTCTTGTGGGGTTTAAAGGGTTAAATATTTAAGATGAAGAAAAAACAGCATGAAACATAATTTAACAGTAATAAACTGTAATTAATTTACAGGAAACAAACTGTAGAAAAACAGTTATTTACTGGCACCCCTGCTGCCAGTAAATGACTGTTTTTCTACTGTTTCTTGCTGTAAATAAATGTTTGCCAGCAAAAAAAGTGTTTTTCTACAGAAAAACAGTAATATACTGTAAAATGTAAACGTCCGATTTACCAAATGAAAAAAAAATTAATTTAATTTAACTAAAATATTTGTGAACATCCATAGAAAAAAAATTAGGCAAAGTCATACACTGATAATGAGAGTAAATACTGAACTTGACTGTATTAATGTGTGTTTGCACAAGAGAGATCGTTTAGTTTAATGTAGTTTGGTTGTTCACCATTGTGCTGTAGAGTAGAGCCGGTGCTTCAGTCAATGATGAGCCACAAATTCTGATTTTCTGCTGCTTTATATAAAGGCAGTAAATGTGGAGTCGCTGATACAGTGGTGATCTCTGTGTTAAGTACTTCAGCACATACATGTGTAATACAGCTGACAATGAACTGCAGTGATTTGAGTAAAAGTCATGTATTTAGTTACTTTATTACTGCACATTAAGTGTAAGAAATATTCCTTCTCAGTGGACTCAAATGAAATAAGTTCATAGTACTAACATCGTAGGAATGCTAGTTTTAAAAACTCGAACTATTTGAAGCAGTGGGAGTGGAGTTAATTTCCATGGTAGAATTTACGGTAAAATACTGTTAAAAAAAAGAGCGGTAAATTAATGGTTAAGAGCTGTAAATTAACAGTACTTTACTGGCACCCCTGCTGCCAGAAAATTACTGTTATTTAACGGCAAAATTGTTTACAGTGTAGACTCGTCATGGCACTTGTATACTCTTGTTGTTCTCTTGTTTACCTGACTGCTTCTATTGTTCTCATTTGTAAGTTGCTTTAGATAAAAGCGTCTGCTAAATGATTAAATGTAAATGTAAATGTCAATAATGAAAATTACAGTTAAAGGCAGTTCATCATTGAATTCATTGATGTCATCATTAAGCTCAGTTCAGTTTAAATAGTATCTGTGCAATCAAAGTATTTGCAATTGCAAAGTATTTGCAAATGCGTCTGGCGCCGGTACAGGATGGCTGCCTCCGCGACGAGCTCCGCATATGTTTTTGTGTTTTTGTTAGTTTGTCCTGTCTTTAGTTATATTCCTGCCATCAGTTTCACCAGGGAAGAACTGCTGAACATTCGGCAGAACACACCACAGGATATTTTACCGGATTTCAATTATTCAGACGTTTTACTGAACGTTGTTATCGGAGGAGCGGCGGCGCTGATCAAGCGCTTCAGGACGCGCAGACGGGGGAAGCGAGCGGGAGCGCTCGTCAGACTCAGGAAGCGCGGATTTCGAACGCCGTTGCCTAGCATCCATCTGGCAAATCTCCGCTCTCTACCCAACAAAACGGACGAACTCCTTCTGCTTTCTCGGACAAATAAGGATTTGACACACTCTGCTGCTCTGTGTTTCACGGAAACCTGGCTGAATGACACCATACCGGACAGCGCGCTCCATCTGCCGGGCTTTCAGCTGTTCAGAGCGGATCGTGACGCAGAATCAACGGGGAAATCGCGCGGCGGCGGGACATGCTTTTACATCAATGAACGGTGGTGTACAGATGTAACTGTGTTAAAGAAGACGTGCTGCTCAAATCTCGAAACACTCTTCATTAACTGCAAGCCGTTCTATTCGCCGCGGGAGTTTCACTCGTTCATTCTGGTCAGTGTTTACATCCATCCTCAAGCGCATGTGAGCTCAGCTTTACAGAAACTCGCTGATCAGATCACAGAGACAGAACAACAACACCCGGACTCTGTTTTAATCATTCTCGGGGACTTTAATAAAGCCAATCTGTCCCGTGAACTGCCAAAATACAGACAGCATGTTACATGTCCCACAAGAGACAGTAATATATTGGATCACTGTTACACCACAATAAAGGATGCATTTCACTCTGTTCCACGAGCAGCTTTGGGACGTTCTGATCACCTTCTGGTTCATCTAATACCGTCCTACAGGCAGAAACTAAAATCAGCTAAACCTGTATCAAGGACTGTAAAAAGATGGACTAATGAAGCAGAGCAGGATTTACAATCTTGTTTTGACCTCACTGATTGGAGTGTTTTTGAAGCTGCTACCACCGATCTGGATGAACTCACAGAGACCGTAACATCATATATCAGTTTCTGTGAGGATATGTGTATTCCTACAAAGACTCAACTAATTTACAATAATGACAAACCGTGGTTCACTACAAAACTCAGACAGCTCCGTCAGGCCAAAGAAGATGCTTACGTGAAGGGGGACAATGTCTTGTATAAACAGGCTAAATACACATTGGAAAAGGAGATCAAAGTGGCAAAGAGGAATTATTCTGAAAAAATAAGGACTCAGTTCACTTCCAACGACTCCGCATCAGTGTGGAAAAGTCTAAAGAAGATCACCAATTACAAGACACCACCCCCCAGCACTGTAGAGAATCAACGACTGGCAGACGATCTGAACGAGTTTTACTGCAGGTTTGAAAGAACACCCATCACCTGCCCTGAACGCCTCCCCACAAAACCATTCACACCCTTCACAACTCCTGCAACCAGCCCTGAATGCCTCTCCAAACTACCGTTCACACCATTAACAGCTCCTTCAACCCATCCTGAACACCTCTCCAATCAAGCACTCTCACCATTCACACCTCCTGAATCCCCCCTCTCCCCCACACCTGCAATTCAGATCAGCGAGGATGCGGTGCGCCAGGTCTTCCGGAAGCAGAAAAGGAAAAAAGCACCAGGCCCAGATTGTGTTACACCAGCCTGTCTGAAATCCTGTGCTGACCAGCTGGCCCCCATCTTCACTCAGATCTTCAACAGATCGCTGGAGCTGTGCGAAGTCCCTTCATGCCTCAAACGTTCCACCATCATCCCCATCCCTAAGAAACCCAAAATTACAGGACTAAATGACTACAGGCCTGTGGCTCTAACGTCTGTAGTCATGAAGTCATTTGAAAAACTGGTGCTGGGCCACCTGAAGGACATCACTGGGCCCTTGCTGGATCCTCTTCAGTTTGCCTACAGAGCAAACAGGTCTGTGGACGATGCAGTAAACATTGGACTGCATAATGTTCTGCAACACCTAGACAGACCGGGGACTTATGTGAGGATCCTGTTTGTGGACTTCAGCTCGGCCTTCAACACGATCATCCCAAACCTCCTCCTGCCCAAACTAAATCAGCTCTCCGTGCCCACCTCAGTCTGTCAGTGGATCAACAGCTTCCTGACAGACAGGCAGCAGCTAGTGAGGCTGGGAAAATACACATCCAGCACCCGTACAATCAGCACCGGAGCTCCCCAGGGCTGTGTACTCTCCCCACTGCTCTTCTCCCTGTACACTAATGATTGCACATCTAAGGACCTCTCTGTCAAGCTCCTGAAGTTTGCAGATGACACCACACTCATCGGCCTCATTCAGGACGGTGACGAGTCTGCTTACAGACAGGAGGTAAAAGAGCTGGCTGTCTGGTGCACTCTCAACAACCTGGAGCTTAACACCCTCAAAACAGTGGAGATGATCGTGGACTTCAGGAGAAACCCCCCTGCACTCCCCCCACTCACCATCATGAACAGCACTGTGACTGCAGTGGAGTCATTCAGGTTCCTGGGAACCACCATCTCTCAGGACCTGAAGTGGGACATTCACATTGACTCCATTGTGAAAAAGGCCCAGCAGAGGTTGTACTTTCTCCGCCAGCTGAGGAAGTTTAACCTGCCACAGGAGCTGCTGAAACAGTTCTACTCCACCATCATTGAATCCATCCTCTGCACTTCAGTAACTGTCTGGTTCAGCTCAGCTTCTAAATCTGACCTCAGAAGACTACAGAGGGTAGTCCGGACTGCTGAGCGAATCATCGGTTCAACCCTCCCATCTATTCAACAACTGTACTTATCCAGAGTGAGAAAAAGGGCTGTCAAAATCACTCTGGACCCCTCACATCCAGCACACTCCCTCTTTGAACTGTTGCCATCTGGTCGACGCTACAGAGCACTGAGCACTAGAACGACCAGACACAGGACCAGTTTCTTCCCTCAGGCAATCCATCTTATGAACAGCTTATAATAACGGCGGACACACTACACTTTATATTTATATACACACACACTTTATTTATCTAACACACATACTTAGTATACACTTAAATTTTGCACACAATATATATGTACATACATAACTTCATTTTGTAATATACTTGCCTACAATTGTCATTTGTATATTGTTATTCACTATCTACTTATTTGTATTTTTTATTCTTTTATTATGTGTTTTATGTTCTGTCGCTGTCATTCTGTTGTACTGCGGAGCTTCTGTCACGAAAACAAATTCCTCGTATGTGTACATACCTGGCAATAAAGCTCATTCTGATTCTGATTCTGATTCTGATCAAGTCAACAATATTAGCATAGATGACATTCTTCTCAAGATGTAGCAAGTACATCGGGTGTTATGAGAAGTGTTCCCAGTTCTGGTTTACCTAATTAATGCAGCCTAAAAACGGATTTTCATATTAGAAGCGTATTAGTGTGTTATGTGTAAGCCAGGTTAAAGAGATAGGTCTTTAAACTAGATTTAAACTGCAAGAGTGTGTCGCCTCCTGAAAAAAATTAGAATTTTACACATTTACGTTTAAGGCTAAAATGTGGCCATGAAATTGCTTTCAGAAGCTGCATCTGAAGTGGCATTTAAGTGTTTAGAGGTGGCATGAATGAAATTGATTGGGTTTACATGAACATTAATGTTTTTTATGGAATGTAAAAAAAATGTCATTATGCTCTAAATATGAAACTGAAAATGACCGTCTGTTTAAATGCTTACTGAATAATTTACACACTCGATTTGTTCAAAAACATGGATTCATTCAGATTTTAGTGTTCACTTTTGATTTCATTTAAACATATTGTCACCATTTGCTGTTGTTTTTTTGTTTTTGTTTTCTGAAAAACTTTGGCATGATAAGTCATTTTCTGTTTTGGTTTTTTGACTCTTGACCCTCTCTGACCTCTGTTTACTTACAGATATGAATTATGTTGCCTTTTCACTGGTGATGCTCGGAAAGTTTGGTCTGTCGGCAGCATTCTCAATAATTTACCCTGCTACTGCAGAGCTTTACCCAACTGTACTGAGGAACACGGCTTTAGGAGCCTGCTCAATGGCGTCAAGAGTTGGCAGCATATCAGCACCATACTTTCTCTACTTAGGTTACTAAACCCTAGTCTGTAAACTCTATTCTTTCTATTTTAAACTCTATTATTTCTCATCTCACAAATTCAGCATATTCTGTTATTTATCTGGTTCCGCAAGTAAGCAAAAAGTTTAAATGTAAAAACAATAAACGACAAAAAAAAAAACTTCTGATTTTGAAAAATTCTTTAGTTCAAAATGTGGTCAAACTATATGTTTATATGTTCATAATTTCTCAAACATGCCTTTAAAAATAATGTGTTTAAGTGTCACTTGTTGTTTTGTTTTTTGTGTGTGTATGTTGCAGGAGGCTATTACAGATCTTTGCCTTACATCTTAATCGGCAGTGTGAACATTCTCTCTGGGTTACTCAGTCTTCTGCTTCCAGAGAGTCTAGGATCACCTTTACCAGAAACTATCAGTCACATGCAGACAGTATCTGGGTAAGAGCAATGCCCTCTGCTGTTTGATGTAGCGTTAGCTTTGTGAAGCAGCTTCTGTAGGCTTTGCCTTCAACTGTATCTCAAAATGGGTCATTACTAGAAACTTTTCAACACATTGTACACTAATTACATCTTGTGGCCAAAGGTGGAAAGGTGCCTTTGTGCCCCAGCCATGTTTGGAAGGTTTCATGAGAATAAAAATATTTGTGCTACGAAAACCTATAAAGTAATAAAAAAATGTAATTGTACTTACACAAAGTATGAATAAATGAGTCTGTGAATAAATGTATGAGAAAAAAAGCATGTAGGCTTACATGGAATGGAATGGTTAGTTAAAGTGTTTTTAAAGCGGGGATTAATACAAACTGAACATGCACAAAATGCACATGTAAATATTTATTCTTATTATTATTTATTCTTATCAAAGATGTGAATGACACTAGAAACCTGCACAAGGGGTTTTGCGTTATTTAAATCAGCAAATGAAGCAGTCACGTGGTGGCTTTGCACGTCACAGATCATGTTGCTATGGCTAAATGAATCAAGCTCCAATACAGCGCTTCACTTTGAGATACAAACTTCAAAGCCTCTGTGCTGAACGTCACATCACTACAATTTTAAATCATTTGACATTTTAGTGATATTGCATATTTTTGTTACATACTGTAAATAATATTATATTTTTTTTCAGGTTCAGAAAAAGATATTCTTCTAACAGTCCAACTGACAGAAAATCTGATGAGGAGCACGAGTCTGAACACTTGTAATGGACTATTTAGGATTTTAAAAAGTATGCAAGATTATAAATCCTTGACTCCAAGGCTGTAACATGTCTTGCCATTTAGGGTTGACATTACAATGTAATGGTCCTTTATGGTTCTAAATGTTATAAAGGCCCACATTTTAATACATTTTGTAATAACTATTTTTATGTTAAACTTGGTGAAGTTAATTTATGGAATGGGCTTTGGTCTTAAATATGATAAAGAGTCACATACATCATGTATAAAATTTTGGCTTTTGGGAAAACTTGTCAAATAGAGCTGTTATTGAGGGGAACAAAATGGTGAAAAATGAAATTAGATGGATATTGAAAAATAGTTAAACTACAATTTATTGGAAAGTAATTTTTTTAAATAGTTTTATTTTAATAATCAATTATGTCCTAATATGTTTTAACCATGTTCTAGTGTATGTCTTGTTTATGTAACTCTTCCACTTTGTATTTTATGAGTCATTCTTATGCGAAATCAATTTACTGAAAGGCTACTCTTAAACTTAAAATATTTTTAAATCACATTGACAATTACAAAAGGCACAAACTAAACTTAAAAAAATAGTAATTTTAACAACATACAAAAGTAATATGAAAAATAAGGAGAACAGTTTGGACATTTCTGATCACCTCAATATATCACTTTTACTTAAACACTGGATTGTAAATTCACTTTAAACTAACCATTATTGTACTACAATATGTATTTTTAAACAATAAAAATTGAATGAAAACCATTCTGATTGAGATTCTGATTGTTTTACATTGCATATACAGGTTCTAGTCATATAATTAGAATATCATCAAAAAGTTGATTTATTTACATTTACATTTATTCATTTAGCAGACGCTTTAATCCAAAGTGACTTACAGATGAAGACAGTGGAAGCAATCAAAAACAACAAAAAGAGCAATGATATATAAGTGCTATAACAAGTCTCAGTTAGGTTAACACAGTACACGTAGCATGGGATTTTAACTAATATAATAAATAAAAAGAAAACAGATGGAATAAAAAATAAAAGAATAGAGCAAGCTAGTTAGAGGTCTTTACACAAACACACACACACATATTCAATTGCATAATAAATGAAAAGAAAACAGAATACAAAAAGATTAGAAAGGTAGTTAGATTTTTTAAAGAATAGAATTGGAATAGTGAGTAAAGTTAGAGGGTCAAATAAAGATGGAAGAGATATGTCTTAAGCCGATTCTTGAAGATGGCTAAGGACTCAGCTGCTTGGATTGAGTTGGGGAGCTCATTCCACCAGAAGGGAACATTTAATTTAAAAGTCCGTAAAAGTGACTTTGTGCTTCTTTGGGATGGCACAATCAAGCGATGTTCACATGCAGAACGCAAGCTTCTAGAGGCATATAAGTCTGAATTAACAAATTTAGGTAAATGGGTGCAGAGCCAGTGGTAGTTTTGTAGGCAAACATCAATGCCTTGAATTTTATGCGAGCAGCTATTGGAAGCCAGTGCAAATTGATAAACAGGTGTGACGTGTATTCTTTTTGGCTCATAAAAAATTTATCTTGCTGCCACGTTCTGAATTAATTGTAAAGGTTTGATAGAACTGTCTGGAAGACCTGCCAAGAGGGCATTGCAATAGTCCAGCCTGGACAGAACAAGAGCTTGAACAAGGAGTTGTGGAGCATGTTCCCAAAGAAAGGGCCTGATCTTCTTGATGTTGAATAAAGCAAATCTGCAGGATCGGACAGTTTTATCAATGTGGTCTGAGAAAGTCAGCTGATCATCAATCATAACTCCAAGGCTTCTAGCTGTTTTTGAAGGAGTTATGGTTGATGTGCCTAACTTGATAGTGAAATTGTGATGAAACGATGGGTTTGCTGGAATCACAAGCAGTTCTGTCTTGGCAAGGTTGAGTTGAAGGTGATGGTCCATCATCCAGGAAGAAATGTCTGTTAGACAAGCTGAGATGCGAATAGCTACCTTCGGATCATCAGGATGGAATGAGAGGTAGAGTTGAGTGTCATCAGCATTTTTATTTCACTAATTCCATTCCAAAGGTGAAACCTGTATATTATATTCGTTCTTTACACACAGTCAAAATGTTTATTTCCTTTAATTTTGATGATTATAACTGACTAGCTAAGGAAAATCACAAATTCAGTATCTCAGAAAATTAGAATATTACTTCAGACAAATACAAAGAAAGGATTTTTAGAAATCTTGGTCAACTGAAAAGTATGAACATGAAAAGTATGAGCATGTACAGCACTCAATACTTAGTTGGGGCTCATTTTGCCTGAATTACTGCAGCAATTTGGCATGGCATAGAGTCGATCAGTCTGTGGCACTGCTCAGGTGTTATTAGAGCCCAGGTTGCTTTCAGCTCTTTTGCATTGTTTGGTCTGGCATATCGCAGCTTCCTCTTCACAATACCCAATAGATTTTCTATGGGGTTATGGTCATTTGATGGCCAATTAAGAATGGGGATACTTAACCAGGTACTGGTAGCTTTGGTACAGTGTGCAGGTGCCAAGTCCTGTTGGAAAATTAAATCTGCATCTCTATAAAGTTGGTCGCAGCAGGAAGCATGAAGTGCTTTAAAAGTCATGTCAAGTCACCTTTATTTATATAGCGCTTTAAACAAAATACATTGCGTCAAAGCAACTGGACAACATTCATTAGGAAAACAGCGTGTCAATAATGCAAAATGACAGTTAAAGGCAGTTAATCATTGAATTCATTGATGTCTTCTCTGTTCAGTTCAGTGTCTGTGCATTCATTTGCAATCAAGTCAACGATATCGCTGTAAATGAAGGGACCCCAACTAAGTAAGCCAGAGGCGCCAGCGGCAAGGCACTAAAACTCTATCTATGACAGAATGGAAAAAAAAACCTTGGGAGAAACCAGGCTTTGTCGGGGGGCCAGTTCTCCTCTGATCAGATGTAACCAGTAATTCAATTCCATGCTGCAGCAAAGTCAGATTGTGCAGAAAAATCATCTGTTTCCTGTGGTCTTGTCCTGGTGGTCGTCTGAGACAAGGTCTTTATAGTGGATCTGTATCTGGGGCTATAGTTGTCCTGGTCTCCGTTGTCTTACAGGGCTGTAGAGATCCTTTCTAGGTGCCAATCCACTATCTGGTCTGGATACGTAATTTGTAATTTTTGTAATTTCTTTATTTGAAAGGGGACAGTGTACATTAATAAACATTAAAACAATGTAAATGTACCCGAGTTAGCTCAAAAGTGCTAATTTTCATCTGTAGTCCCCCAGCCAGATTTAAACAAGGCAACCTTTAAAAATAATCACAAGTACGAAATCACACACAATAATAAAAATAAAATTGCATACAACACATTATGGTTAATAAGTACAATTCATATAAAAATTATATAATATTTAAATACACACATAAAAGCATTAGTGCCCACAAATTTGGCTCTCTAAAGCCATTTTTTTGCATTCTTTTTGAATGAAAAGAATGACGAGGACTCTCTAATGGTTGCCGGCACTGTGTTCCATTGCTGAACTGCTCTTACGGAGAAGACAGCCTGACCAAAAGCTGTTTTTCTCCGGGGTATGATGCAGTCTTCCCTCACTGCCCCTCTAGTTACCCTAACCTCACTGGATCTAAAATGTATAAAATCACATAGTGGAGGAGGTGCTAAGCCATATCTAATTTTATAGATTAAACAAATGTTTTTGAATTTAATTAGATTATCCCAGGTAAGTAACTGATATTTACTCAGAATACTACAGTGGTGGTAGTGATATGGTTTTTTTATCCAGTATTTTTAATGCTTGTTTGTATAATCTTTCTAATGGTTTTATTGTTGTAGAGTGAGTATTAGACCAGCTTATTAAACAATATGTTATGTGGGATAAAATCATGGAAAAGAAATATAATTTAGCAGCTTCTGTTGACATGAAATCTCTAATGAATCTGAAATTCGCTAGACTGAACTTAATCCTATTACTAACTTTTTTGATGTGAGTTTTGAAATTGAGATTTGAATCTATATATAATCCTAAATATTTATATTCTGTGACGACCTGTAACCTTTCTCCAGATATAAAAATGTCAGGTTCTATATTTATATTGTTTTTAGAAAAAAAACATGGTAACTGTTTTAGATATATTCAATTGCAGACAGGATTGTTCAAGCCAGATTGAAATCGATGACATGGCCTCAGTTAGTTTAGAGGCAACTTCCTCTGCAGATTTTCCATAGGCCAAAATAACTGTGTCGTCTGCGTACATCAAAGTGTCACAGTTCTTACACAAAGATGGTAACTCATTAATGTATAAACTAAAAAGAATTGGACCTAAAATTGAACCCTGTGGAACTCCAGTTGATAATAGTAAGGGGGTGGAATTATATTGGTCAATTCTTACACTTTGTGAACGAGATAAAAGATATGAGTTAATAAGACTAATAAATTTTAAAGAAAAATTAAATGCATGAAGTTTGTGCAGTAAAACTGAATGGTTAACTGTATCGAATGCTTTACGAAGATCTAAAAATATTCCTCCCACTATCCCTCCTTTGTCTATATTTGATTTAACTTTTTCCAGAAAATAACATGTTGCTGTCTCTGTAGAATGATATGCCCTAAACCCAAACTGCATTGGATGGAAAGGAAAAGAACTGCAATTAAGATGATTGATGATTTGTTTAGCAACCAATTTTTCAAAAACTTTAGATACTGTTGGCAAAATGCTAATCGGTCAGTAATTAGATGTAAGAAGGGAGTTGCCACCTTTAAATATAGGAATGACACTAGCAATTTTCCATGACTCAGGAAATTTCCCTTGATCTAGTGACACATTGATGATATGTGTTAATGGACCCTTAATTGACTGACCTATTTGTTTTAGCATAAGTGTATCCATCCCATACACATCTTTAGCTCTTGAAGATTTAAGCTCTGTAATTGCCTTTTCCACATCGGATATAGATACAAATTTTGGATATAGTGGGGGCTCAATTAACACATCTAAAGTAATGACAGGTAAGTTGTTATATTTCACAGGGAAACTTTTAGCTATGGTATCCACAGAATCAACAAAATACTAATTTAGTGTCTGTGCCACATCAGCTGGATCCTGCAAAAGCATGCCATTATTCTTTAGCTGTATTAAATTATTACTAGAATAAGTTTTACCTGTTAATTTATTAATCTAATTACGTACTGTATCTGGGTAACTGCAGTGACCCTCTGATCTGGAGACAGACTGGATCTGGTGGCTACAGTAATCTTGTAATAAGAGAGAAACAGACTAATTTTAGAATAGATGCCATTCTTGGAAGGATGTAGCATATACATTGGGTATTATGGGAAGTGTTCCCGGTTCTGGTTTACCTAATTAATGCAGCCTAAAAATCATTTAACGGTTTTGGATATTAGAAGCATATTAGTATTTAATGTGTAAGCCAGAGATCAGCCTTTAATCTAGATTTAAACTGCAAGAGTGTGTCTGCCTCCAAAACAATGTTAGGTAGGTTTTTCAGAGTTAGGGTTAGAGTTAGGGTTAGGGTTAGGGTTAGGGTTAGGGTATATAACCCTAACCCTAACCCTAGCCCTAACCCTAACACCCCTATAGGGTGGGGTGCACTTCGTTTCTATAGGTCAGGTTAGGGTAAGGTTTGGAAAAGTACAACAGCTCCCCCCAACCTAGCCCTCGTCTAGGCCGGTTTGGGATAGGGAGACTGAGGGAAAGGTGCACGGGCCCACGCTTGTCAGACTATACCATATCGCATGAGATCATCTCCGGTCTAGGAGCTGTGCTTGTCTAAGCATTGGGCCTAAAAAAGTGAAAGTTATGTTTTTGGTTAAATTTAGGCTCTGAATTTTTTCACCCTTAAGTTTCACAGTGCTCGAGTTGAACCGGCTGGGTTCATAATTGCTGAGGTTATGGCGATTAGCTTGAGAGTGCAGTTTGTTCCAGCACTCAATCTAGATCTAAGTAGATATGAGAACACAAAGTTCTTGACTGAACTTGTTCCAGATCGGCGAACCAGACCACAACTCGAAGGTCGCAGACCGGTAATCCCGACCCAGCATCGTGCTCTGCCAAAAAGTATTGTTTCAGCCAGACTGCCATGTTATCAAAGACGGTTAATGTCATAGTTAAATTATAATCATTGGGTCTGTGATTGTTAAGTTTAGGGTGTGTTTTAGTTCAGCCTTAAATTTAGCTGTGTTAGAATTACACCGACTAGGTTTGCAAACCGCTGGGTCTGTGACGGTTAAGTTTAGGGTGTGGTTTGGTTCAGCCTTAAATTTAGCTGTGTTAGAATTAAACGGGCTAGGTTTTTAAACCGCTGGGTCTGTGACGGTTAAGTTTAGGGTGTGGTTTGGTTCAGCCTTAAATTTAGCAGTACTCACCAGACCACAGCTCGAAATTCAGAGTCCGACGATCCCGACCCAGCATCGAGTTCCGCCATGAAGTCCTGTTTCAGCCAGACTGCCTTGTCCCAAAGACGGTAAGTGTCATCGTTAGACTATAAACACTGGGTCTATGATGGTTAAGTTTAGGGTGTGTTTTAGTTCAGCCTTAAATTTAGCTGTGTTAGAATTAAACCGGCTAGGTTTTTAAACCGCTGGGTCTGTGACGGTTAAGTTTAGGGTGTGGTTTGGTTCAGCCTTAAATTTAGCAGTACTCACCAGACCACAGCTCGAAATTCAGAGTCCGACGATCCCGACCCAGCATCGCGTTCCGTCATGAAGTCCAGTTTCAGCCAGACTGCCATGTTATCAAAGACGGTTAATGTCATAGTTAAATTATAATCGTTGGGTCTGTGATGGTTAAGTTTAGGGGTGTGGTTTGGTCCAGCCTTAAAAATAGCAGTCCTCGAGTTGAACCGGCTAGGTTTTTAAATGCTGCGGTTATGGTGGTTAGGTTTAGAGCGCGGTTTGGTCCATCTATAGATTTAACAGTACCCGAGTTGAACCGGTTGGGTTTTTGAACACGCCAAGAAGTTTTGTTTCAGGCAAATGCCATGTTTCAAGGACGATATTTGTTATAGTAGGACATTTTGGTCATTATTCTTTCCTGCTCCCCCAAAACAGTTAGAGTGAGGGAAATGTTCAAGACAACCTCTTCAGTAGTGTACCTCAGGATCATCGGGTGTTTCGGCCGTTAAACACTATACACCCTCACGCTGAGGCCGGCTCGCTTGGACGATCAGCCCCAAGCGCGTGTCTTGTATCCAATTGCTATTTGGGCCTGACCAGATCCACAATTGCATGGTTGGGGTCTGGATTGAGTTAAAAGGGGTTTTCCACTTAAACCAGTGATTAGGAGAGATGTTAATTTGATTCTGTTGATTTGAAATTATTTGGAGTGCATGTTAGAGCGACTGAAAAAAAACATATGTACTCTGCTGTATAATAAACCAAAGTAGGTCTGAAATATCGAAAACTTGGCCTAGAATACTCCTAAAAGGTCGAAGGTTGAGACTGGCGGATGCGGGGCATCAAGCTTCTACCAGACCTCCCTCCTAAAAGTTATGGCAAACCAATCAGACATCACCCTCACACAAGGGTAACCGCTGGATGCGATAACTTCTGAGAGAGAAAGATGTTGCAATAGCCTTCTATTTGTGTGTTTTTGCATACACTGTTACAGGGTGGTGAGTTCAAAATTATCAAAATATTTTTTGTGATTAGACCCTTCTTGTGCTCCTCCAAATATGTCGGACACGACCGTACAGCTTTCTTAGGTTTTTATCACTGATAAATAGCTCTTTTTAGCATTTAAAGTCAGCTTCTTTGACAGCTAATTAAATATGCGGATTCCTGCTCCAATAACGTTTCAAGGCCTATTTTTCTGGGGATTTAAATAGCATTTTAATAAATTTAAAGCCTGGATTCTGATCTCTGTCACTTAATTGTTCTGTAGGTAATATTAATTCACTTACGTTAGCGTGCTAATGCTAATATTACTCTATTAATCATTAACACATTACTAATTAAGGTTTAATAGTTACCTCTTGAAGTGAATCAGAAGGCATTAAAACGGTTGGCTCCACGTACTTCCTATATTTTGAAAGTAAGTTTTATCAAGCTCAATAAGTATCAAAATTGCTGCTCCAAACACATTTCTAGGCTTACTCCCAGGGGGTTTTAGATACACTCTTCCTATTTGAAAATTAGTTATCCAATACCTCTTTCTTTATCTTTCTGTTAGTAATATCAGTATTTTAAAGTTAGTCGGAAGAAAAATAGGAAAAGATCTTTCAGCTTACCACTAAAGGTATGAGTATGTTAAAATTAACATGTCCATAATATCATACATATAAATATAAATCTAAAAATAAAAAATAAAAAACAAATATTAAGACTATAAAAATATATAAAGATATAAAAACCCCCGGAAAGAAAACCATTAAAGGTCCAAGAGTTTCAATTTAAAGCAAACCAGGAGGTGACTAGGCCTGTCTGGGCCATGCACCTCCCACCAAGCCTGTCTGGGCTTGGGTTTGCCCCCCTGTCCCGCCTCTTCCTCCTCCCCTGGCGGAGAAAAGGAGAACCGGGAAGGAGTGATCCAATTAAAAGATTCAATGTGTTTTTTTTTTTTTTTTTTTTTTTTTTTTTTTTTTTTTTTTTTTTTTTTTCAGTGATGGCTAGATACAGTGTGTGGTTTAGTTAAGCCTTAAATTTAGCAGTGTTTTGAGTTCAACCGGCTAGGTTTTTAAACCGCTGGGTCTGTGACGATTAAGTTAGAGTGTGGTTTGGTTCAGCCTTAAATTTAGCAGTACTCACCAGACCACAGCTCGGAATTCAGAGTCCGACGATCCCGACCCAGCATCGCGTTCCGCCATGAAGTCCTGTTTCAGCCAGACTGCCTTGTCCCCAAGGACGGTAAGTGTCATCGTTAGACTATAATCACTGGGTCTATGATGGTTAAGTTTAGGGTGTGTTTTAGTTCAGCCTTAAATTTAGCTGTGTTAGAATTAAACCGGCTAGGTTTTTAAACCGCTGGGTCTGTGACGGTTAAGTTTAGGGTGTGTTTTAGTTCAGCCTTAAATTTAGCTGTGTTAGAATTAAACCGGCTAGGTTTTTAAACCGCTGGGTCTGTGACGGTTAAGTTTAGGGTGTGGTTTGGTTCAGCCTTAAATTTAGCAGTACTCACCAGACCACAGCTCAAAATTCAGAGTCCGACGATCCCGACCCAGCATCGCGTTCCGCCATGAAGTCCTGTTTCAGCCAGACTGCCTTGTCCCAAAGACGGTAAGTGTCATCGTTAGACTGCAATCACTGGGTCTGTGATGGTTAAGTTTAAGGTGTGTTATAATTCAGCCTTAAAATTAGCAGTACTTGAGTTGAGCCAGCAAGTTTTCCGATAGCTGCATCTGTGATGGCTAAGGTTAGGGTGTGGGTTAATTCAGCCTTAAATTTAACAGTGCTCGAGTTGAGCCAGCAAGTTTTCCGATGGTTGCGTCTGTGATGGTTAAGGTTTAGCTCGGCCTTAAATTTCACAGTACTCGAGTCGAATCGGCAAGGTTTTCAATCGTTGAGGTTATGGCGGTTAGGTTTACAGCGCAGGTTTGGTTCAGCATTATAATTAAATCTGATTAGATGTGAGAACACGAAGTTCTTTACGGAACTTGTTCCAGATCGGCGAACCAGACCGCAGCTCGAAAGCTGCAGTCCGATAATCCCGACCCAGCATCGTGCTCTGCCAAGAAAGTTTTGTTTCAGCCAAACAGTCATGTTTCAAAGACCATACTTGTTACAGGAAAGCATTGTTTGCTGTTATTCTTTCCTGCTCCCTCAACGTATTTAGAGTGAGGGGAATATTCAAGACAGTCTCTTCAGTAGAAAACCGAAGGATCATCGTGTTTTTCGGCCTTAAAACACTAAGTGTGCAAATTTGCTGCTTCAAACACGTTTCTAGTCTTACTTTCATGGGGTTTTATGTATACTTTTCTTAGTTTAAAATTACTTAAAATATAAAACACATATATATATATATATTGTGAAATAAATATCAAAATCTTTAAAGTTTACTATTAAAAGGTATCATATGTTAAAACGAGTATTTTGATAATATCCTAAAAAATTAAATAAGCTAACAGATGACTATTTAAAGATATTGGTACATTGAAGTTAGCATGCTAATAATATAGATCAAAAATAGAAAAAAACTGTAAATATTAAATAGAATGAACTATTTAACAGATTTATATTTAAAGGTACCAGTATGTTAAAATTAGCATGTTAATAATCATGTACCTAAAAATATAATATGTAAAGATAATAATAATAATAATAATAATAATAGTAATAAATAAATAAATAAAATACAAAAACCCCTCAAAAGATTACTACTCAAGGTTTAAGAGTTTCAATTTAAAGCAAACCAGGAGGTGACTAGGCCTGTCTGGGCCACACACCTCCCACCAAGCCTGTCTGGGCCTGGGTTTGCCCCCCTGTCCCATCTCCTCCTCTCCCAATGGCGGAGAAAAGGAGGCACGGGAAGGAGTGATTCAATCAAAGATATTCAATTAGAACAATGACAGAGGCCCATAATAGGATCTTTTACGTAAGATGGTATGTCTAGTCCGATGGCTCTGGCTTGGGTTAGGTTTGGAAAAGTACAACAGCTCCCCCCAACCTAGCCCTCGTCTAGGCCGGTTTGGGATAGGGAGACTGAGGGAAAGGTGCACGGGCCCACGCTTGTCAGACTATACCATATCGCATGAGATCATCTCCGGTCTAGGAGCTGTGCTTGTCTAAGCATTGGGCCTAAAAAAGTGAAAGTTATGTTTTTGGTTAAATTTAGGCTCTGAATTTTTTCACCCTTAAGTTTCACAGTGCTCGAGTTGAACCGGCTGGGTTCATAATTGCTGAGGTTATGGCGATTAGCTTGAGAGTGCAGTTTGTTCCAGCACTCAATCTAGATCTAAGTAGATATGAGAACACAAAGTTCTTGACTGAACTTGTTCCAGATCGGCGAACCAGACCACAACTCGAAGGTCGCAGACCGGTAATCCCGACCCAGCATCGTGCTCTGCCAAAAAGTATTGTTTCAGCCAGACTGCCATGTTATCAAAGACGGTTAATGTCATAGTTAAATTATAATCATTGGGTCTGTGATTGTTAAGTTTAGGGTGTGTTTTAGTTCAGCCTTAAATTTAGCTGTGTTAGAATTACACCGACTAGGTTTGCAAACCGCTGGGTCTGTGACGGTTAAGTTTAGGGTGTGGTTTGGTTCAGCCTTAAATTTAGCTGTGTTAGAATTAAACGGGCTAGGTTTTTAAACCGCTGGGTCTGTGACGGTTAAGTTTAGGGTGTGGTTTGGTTCAGCCTTAAATTTAGCAGTACTCACCAGACCACAGCTCGAAATTCAGAGTCCGACGATCCCGACCCAGCATCGAGTTCCGCCATGAAGTCCTGTTTCAGCCAGACTGCCTTGTCCCAAAGACGGTAAGTGTCATCGTTAGACTATAAACACTGGGTCTATGATGGTTAAGTTTAGGGTGTGTTTTAGTTCAGCCTTAAATTTAGCTGTGTTAGAATTAAACCGGCTAGGTTTTTAAACCGCTGGGTCTGTGACGGTTAAGTTTAGGGTGTGGTTTGGTTCAGCCTTAAATTTAGCAGTACTCACCAGACCACAGCTCGAAATTCAGAGTCCGACGATCCCGACCCAGCATCGCGTTCCGTCATGAAGTCCAGTTTCAGCCAGACTGCCATGTTATCAAAGACGGTTAATGTCATAGTTAAATTATAATCGTTGGGTCTGTGATGGTTAAGTTTAGGGGTGTGGTTTGGTCCAGCCTTAAAAATAGCAGTCCTCGAGTTGAACCGGCTAGGTTTTTAAATGCTGCGGTTATGGTGGTTAGGTTTAGAGCGCGGTTTGGTCCATCTATAGATTTAACAGTACCCGAGTTGAACCGGTTGGGTTTTTGAACACGCCAAGAAGTTTTGTTTCAGGCAAATGCCATGTTTCAAGGACGATATTTGTTATAGTAGGACATTTTGGTCATTATTCTTTCCTGCTCCCCCAAAACAGTTAGAGTGAGGGAAATGTTCAAGACAACCTCTTCAGTAGTGTACCTCAGGATCATCGGGTGTTTCGGCCGTTAAACACTATACACCCTCACGCTGAGGCCGGCTCGCTTGGACGATCAGCCCCAAGCGCGTGTCTTGTATCCAATTGCTATTTGGGCCTGACCAGATCCACAATTGCATGGTTGGGGTCTGGATTGAGTTAAAAGGGGTTTTCCACTTAAACCAGTGATTAGGAGAGATGTTAATTTGATTCTGTTGATTTGAAATTATTTGGAGTGCATGTTAGAGCGACTGAAAAAAAACATATGTACTCTGCTGTATAATAAACCAAAGTAGGTCTGAAATATCGAAAACTTGGCCTAGAATACTCCTAAAAGGTCGAAGGTTGAGACTGGCGGATGCGGGGCATCAAGCTTCTACCAGACCTCCCTCCTAAAAGTTATGGCAAACCAATCAGACATCACCCTCACACAAGGGTAACCGCTGGATGCGATAACTTCTGAGAGAGAAAGATGTTGCAATAGCCTTCTATTTGTGTGTTTTTGCATACACTGTTACAGGGTGGTGAGTTCAAAATTATCAAAATATTTTTTGTGATTAGACCCTTCTTGTGCTCCTCCAAATATGTCGGACACGACCGTACAGCTTTCTTAGGTTTTTATCACTGATAAATAGCTCTTTTTAGCATTTAAAGTCAGCTTCTTTGACAGCTAATTAAATATGCGGATTCCTGCTCCAATAACGTTTCAAGGCCTATTTTTCTGGGGATTTAAATAGCATTTTAATAAATTTAAAGCCTGGATTCTGATCTCTGTCACTTAATTGTTCTGTAGGTAATATTAATTCACTTACGTTAGCGTGCTAATGCTAATATTACTCTATTAATCATTAACACATTACTAATTAAGGTTTAATAGTTACCTCTTGAAGTGAATCAGAAGGCATTAAAACGGTTGGCTCCACGTACTTCCTATATTTTGAAAGTAAGTTTTATCAAGCTCAATAAGTATCAAAATTGCTGCTCCAAACACATTTCTAGGCTTACTCCCAGGGGGTTTTAGATACACTCTTCCTATTTGAAAATTAGTTATCCAATACCTCTTTCTTTATCTTTCTGTTAGTAATATCAGTATTTTAAAGTTAGTCGGAAGAAAAATAGGAAAAGATCTTTCAGCTTACCACTAAAGGTATGAGTATGTTAAAATTAACATGTCCATAATATCATACATATAAATATAAATCTAAAAATAAAAAATAAAAAACAAATATTAAGACTATAAAAATATATAAAGATATAAAAACCCCCGGAAAGAAAACCATTAAAGGTCCAAGAGTTTCAATTTAAAGCAAACCAGGAGGTGACTAGGCCTGTCTGGGCCATGCACCTCCCACCAAGCCTGTCTGGGCTTGGGTTTGCCCCCCTGTCCCGCCTCTTCCTCCTCCCCTGGCGGAGAAAAGGAGAACCGGGAAGGAGTGATCCAATTAAAAGATTCAATGTGTTTTTTTTTTTTTTTTTTTTTTTTTTTTTTTTTTTTTTTTTTTTTTTTTCAGTGATGGCTAGATACAGTGTGTGGTTTAGTTAAGCCTTAAATTTAGCAGTGTTTTGAGTTCAACCGGCTAGGTTTTTAAACCGCTGGGTCTGTGACGATTAAGTTAGAGTGTGGTTTGGTTCAGCCTTAAATTTAGCAGTACTCACCAGACCACAGCTCGGAATTCAGAGTCCGACGATCCCGACCCAGCATCGCGTTCCGCCATGAAGTCCTGTTTCAGCCAGACTGCCTTGTCCCCAAGGACGGTAAGTGTCATCGTTAGACTATAATCACTGGGTCTATGATGGTTAAGTTTAGGGTGTGTTTTAGTTCAGCCTTAAATTTAGCTGTGTTAGAATTAAACCGGCTAGGTTTTTAAACCGCTGGGTCTGTGACGGTTAAGTTTAGGGTGTGTTTTAGTTCAGCCTTAAATTTAGCTGTGTTAGAATTAAACCGGCTAGGTTTTTAAACCGCTGGGTCTGTGACGGTTAAGTTTAGGGTGTGGTTTGGTTCAGCCTTAAATTTAGCAGTACTCACCAGACCACAGCTCAAAATTCAGAGTCCGACGATCCCGACCCAGCATCGCGTTCCGCCATGAAGTCCTGTTTCAGCCAGACTGCCTTGTCCCAAAGACGGTAAGTGTCATCGTTAGACTGCAATCACTGGGTCTGTGATGGTTAAGTTTAAGGTGTGTTATAATTCAGCCTTAAAATTAGCAGTACTTGAGTTGAGCCAGCAAGTTTTCCGATAGCTGCATCTGTGATGGCTAAGGTTAGGGTGTGGGTTAATTCAGCCTTAAATTTAACAGTGCTCGAGTTGAGCCAGCAAGTTTTCCGATGGTTGCGTCTGTGATGGTTAAGGTTTAGCTCGGCCTTAAATTTCACAGTACTCGAGTCGAATCGGCAAGGTTTTCAATCGTTGAGGTTATGGCGGTTAGGTTTACAGCGCAGGTTTGGTTCAGCATTATAATTAAATCTGATTAGATGTGAGAACACGAAGTTCTTTACGGAACTTGTTCCAGATCGGCGAACCAGACCGCAGCTCGAAAGCTGCAGTCCGATAATCCCGACCCAGCATCGTGCTCTGCCAAGAAAGTTTTGTTTCAGCCAAACAGTCATGTTTCAAAGACCATACTTGTTACAGGAAAGCATTGTTTGCTGTTATTCTTTCCTGCTCCCTCAACGTATTTAGAGTGAGGGGAATATTCAAGACAGTCTCTTCAGTAGAAAACCGAAGGATCATCGTGTTTTTCGGCCTTAAAACACTAAGTGTGCAAATTTGCTGCTTCAAACACGTTTCTAGTCTTACTTTCATGGGGTTTTATGTATACTTTTCTTAGTTTAAAATTACTTAAAATATAAAACACATATATATATATATATTGTGAAATAAATATCAAAATCTTTAAAGTTTACTATTAAAAGGTATCATATGTTAAAACGAGTATTTTGATAATATCCTAAAAAATTAAATAAGCTAACAGATGACTATTTAAAGATATTGGTACATTGAAGTTAGCATGCTAATAATATAGATCAAAAATAGAAAAAAACTGTAAATATTAAATAGAATGAACTATTTAACAGATTTATATTTAAAGGTACCAGTATGTTAAAATTAGCATGTTAATAATCATGTACCTAAAAATATAATATGTAAAGATAATAATAATAATAATAATAATAATAGTAATAAATAAATAAATAAAATACAAAAACCCCTCAAAAGATTACTACTCAAGGTTTAAGAGTTTCAATTTAAAGCAAACCAGGAGGTGACTAGGCCTGTCTGGGCCACACACCTCCCACCAAGCCTGTCTGGGCCTGGGTTTGCCCCCCTGTCCCATCTCCTCCTCTCCCAATGGCGGAGAAAAGGAGGCACGGGAAGGAGTGATTCAATCAAAGATATTCAATTAGAACAATGACAGAGGCCCATAATAGGATCTTTTACGTAAGATGGTATGTCTAGTCCGATGGCTCTGGCTTGGGTTAGGTTTGGAAAAGTACAACAGCTCCCCCCAACCTAGCCCTCGTCTAGGCCGGTTTGGGATAGGGAGACTGAGGGAAAGGTGCACGGGCCCACGCTTGTCAGACTATACCATATCGCATGAGATCATCTCCGGTCTAGGAGCTGTGCTTGTCTAAGCATTGGGCCTAAAAAAGTGAAAGTTATGTTTTTGGTTAAATTTAGGCTCTGAATTTTTTCACCCTTAAGTTTCACAGTGCTCGAGTTGAACCGGCTGGGTTCATAATTGCTGAGGTTATGGCGATTAGCTTGAGAGTGCAGTTTGTTCCAGCACTCAATCTAGATCTAAGTAGATATGAGAACACAAAGTTCTTGACTGAACTTGTTCCAGATCGGCGAACCAGACCACAACTCGAAGGTCGCAGACCGGTAATCCCGACCCAGCATCGTGCTCTGCCAAAAAGTATTGTTTCAGCCAGACTGCCATGTTATCAAAGACGGTTAATGTCATAGTTAAATTATAATCATTGGGTCTGTGATTGTTAAGTTTAGGGTGTGTTTTAGTTCAGCCTTAAATTTAGCTGTGTTAGAATTACACCGACTAGGTTTGCAAACCGCTGGGTCTGTGACGGTTAAGTTTAGGGTGTGGTTTGGTTCAGCCTTAAATTTAGCTGTGTTAGAATTAAACGGGCTAGGTTTTTAAACCGCTGGGTCTGTGACGGTTAAGTTTAGGGTGTGGTTTGGTTCAGCCTTAAATTTAGCAGTACTCACCAGACCACAGCTCGAAATTCAGAGTCCGACGATCCCGACCCAGCATCGAGTTCCGCCATGAAGTCCTGTTTCAGCCAGACTGCCTTGTCCCAAAGACGGTAAGTGTCATCGTTAGACTATAAACACTGGGTCTATGATGGTTAAGTTTAGGGTGTGTTTTAGTTCAGCCTTAAATTTAGCTGTGTTAGAATTAAACCGGCTAGGTTTTTAAACCGCTGGGTCTGTGACGGTTAAGTTTAGGGTGTGGTTTGGTTCAGCCTTAAATTTAGCAGTACTCACCAGACCACAGCTCGAAATTCAGAGTCCGACGATCCCGACCCAGCATCGCGTTCCGTCATGAAGTCCAGTTTCAGCCAGACTGCCATGTTATCAAAGACGGTTAATGTCATAGTTAAATTATAATCGTTGGGTCTGTGATGGTTAAGTTTAGGGGTGTGGTTTGGTCCAGCCTTAAAAATAGCAGTCCTCGAGTTGAACCGGCTAGGTTTTTAAATGCTGCGGTTATGGTGGTTAGGTTTAGAGCGCGGTTTGGTCCATCTATAGATTTAACAGTACCCGAGTTGAACCGGTTGGGTTTTTGAACACGCCAAGAAGTTTTGTTTCAGGCAAATGCCATGTTTCAAGGACGATATTTGTTATAGTAGGACATTTTGGTCATTATTCTTTCCTGCTCCCCCAAAACAGTTAGAGTGAGGGAAATGTTCAAGACAACCTCTTCAGTAGTGTACCTCAGGATCATCGGGTGTTTCGGCCGTTAAACACTATACACCCTCACGCTGAGGCCGGCTCGCTTGGACGATCAGCCCCAAGCGCGTGTCTTGTATCCAATTGCTATTTGGGCCTGACCAGATCCACAATTGCATGGTTGGGGTCTGGATTGAGTTAAAAGGGGTTTTCCACTTAAACCAGTGATTAGGAGAGATGTTAATTTGATTCTGTTGATTTGAAATTATTTGGAGTGCATGTTAGAGCGACTGAAAAAAAACATATGTACTCTGCTGTATAATAAACCAAAGTAGGTCTGAAATATCGAAAACTTGGCCTAGAATACTCCTAAAAGGTCGAAGGTTGAGACTGGCGGATGCGGGGCATCAAGCTTCTACCAGACCTCCCTCCTAAAAGTTATGGCAAACCAATCAGACATCACCCTCACACAAGGGTAACCGCTGGATGCGATAACTTCTGAGAGAGAAAGATGTTGCAATAGCCTTCTATTTGTGTGTTTTTGCATACACTGTTACAGGGTGGTGAGTTCAAAATTATCAAAATATTTTTTGTGATTAGACCCTTCTTGTGCTCCTCCAAATATGTCGGACACGACCGTACAGCTTTCTTAGGTTTTTATCACTGATAAATAGCTCTTTTTAGCATTTAAAGTCAGCTTCTTTGACAGCTAATTAAATATGCGGATTCCTGCTCCAATAACGTTTCAAGGCCTATTTTTCTGGGGATTTAAATAGCATTTTAATAAATTTAAAGCCTGGATTCTGATCTCTGTCACTTAATTGTTCTGTAGGTAATATTAATTCACTTACGTTAGCGTGCTAATGCTAATATTACTCTATTAATCATTAACACATTACTAATTAAGGTTTAATAGTTACCTCTTGAAGTGAATCAGAAGGCATTAAAACGGTTGGCTCCACGTACTTCCTATATTTTGAAAGTAAGTTTTATCAAGCTCAATAAGTATCAAAATTGCTGCTCCAAACACATTTCTAGGCTTACTCCCAGGGGGTTTTAGATACACTCTTCCTATTTGAAAATTAGTTATCCAATACCTCTTTCTTTATCTTTCTGTTAGTAATATCAGTATTTTAAAGTTAGTCGGAAGAAAAATAGGAAAAGATCTTTCAGCTTACCACTAAAGGTATGAGTATGTTAAAATTAACATGTCCATAATATCATACATATAAATATAAATCTAAAAATAAAAAATAAAAAACAAATATTAAGACTATAAAAATATATAAAGATATAAAAACCCCCGGAAAGAAAACCATTAAAGGTCCAAGAGTTTCAATTTAAAGCAAACCAGGAGGTGACTAGGCCTGTCTGGGCCATGCACCTCCCACCAAGCCTGTCTGGGCTTGGGTTTGCCCCCCTGTCCCGCCTCTTCCTCCTCCCCTGGCGGAGAAAAGGAGAACCGGGAAGGAGTGATCCAATTAAAAGATTCAATGTGTTTTTTTTTTTTTTTTTTTTTTCAGTGATGGCTAGATACAGTGTGTGGTTTAGTTAAGCCTTAAATTTAGCAGTGTTTTGAGTTCAACCGGCTAGGTTTTTAAACCGCTGGGTCTGTGACGATTAAGTTAGAGTGTGGTTTGGTTCAGCCTTAAATTTAGCAGTACTCACCAGACCACAGCTCGGAATTCAGAGTCCGACGATCCCGACCCAGCATCGCGTTCCGCCATGAAGTCCTGTTTCAGCCAGACTGCCTTGTCCCCAAGGACGGTAAGTGTCATCGTTAGACTATAATCACTGGGTCTATGATGGTTAAGTTTAGGGTGTGTTTTAGTTCAGCCTTAAATTTAGCTGTGTTAGAATTAAACCGGCTAGGTTTTTAAACCGCTGGGTCTGTGACGGTTAAGTTTAGGGTGTGTTTTAGTTCAGCCTTAAATTTAGCTGTGTTAGAATTAAACCGGCTAGGTTTTTAAACCGCTGGGTCTGTGACGGTTAAGTTTAGGGTGTGGTTTGGTTCAGCCTTAAATTTAGCAGTACTCACCAGACCACAGCTCAAAATTCAGAGTCCGACGATCCCGACCCAGCATCGCGTTCCGCCATGAAGTCCTGTTTCAGCCAGACTGCCTTGTCCCAAAGACGGTAAGTGTCATCGTTAGACTGCAATCACTGGGTCTGTGATGGTTAAGTTTAAGGTGTGTTATAATTCAGCCTTAAAATTAGCAGTACTTGAGTTGAGCCAGCAAGTTCTCCGATAGCTGCATCTGTGATGGCTAAGGTTAGGGTGTGGGTTAATTCAGCCTTAAATTTAACAGTGCTCGAGTTGAGCCAGCAAGTTTTCCGATGGTTGCGTCTGTGATGGTTAAGGTTTAGCTCGGCCTTAAATTTCACAGTACTCGAGTCGAATCGGCAAGGTTTTCAATCGTTGAGGTTATGGCGGTTAGGTTTACAGCGCAGGTTTGGTTCAGCATTATAATTAAATCTGATTAGATGTGAGAACACGAAGTTCTTTACGGAACTTGTTCCAGATCGGCGAACCAGACCGCAGCTCGAAAGCTGCAGTCCGATAATCCCGACCCAGCATCGTGCTCTGCCAAGAAAGTTTTGTTTCAGCCAAACAGTCATGTTTCAAAGACCATACTTGTTACAGGAAAGCATTGTTTGCTGTTATTCTTTCCTGCTCCCTCAACGTATTTAGAGTGAGGGGAATATTCAAGACAGTCTCTTCAGTAGAAAACCGAAGGATCATCGTGTTTTTCGGCCTTAAAACACTAAGTGTGCAAATTTGCTGCTTCAAACACGTTTCTAGTCTTACTTTCATGGGGTTTTATGTATACTTTTCTTAGTTTAAAATTACTTAAAATATAAAACACATATATATATATATATTGTGAAATAAATATCAAAATCTTTAAAGTTTACTATTAAAAGGTATCATATGTTAAAACGAGTATTTTGATAATATCCTAAAAAATTAAATAAGCTAACAGATGACTATTTAAAGATATTGGTACATTGAAGTTAGCATGCTAATAATATAGATCAAAAATAGAAAAAAACTGTAAATATTAAATAGAATGAACTATTTAACAGATTTATATTTAAAGGTACCAGTATGTTAAAATTAGCATGTTAATAATCATGTACCTAAAAATATAATATGTAAAGATAATAATAATAATAATAATAATAATAGTAATAAATAAATAAATAAAATACAAAAACCCCTCAAAAGATTACTACTCAAGGTTTAAGAGTTTCAATTTAAAGCAAACCAGGAGGTGACTAGGCCTGTCTGGGCCACACACCTCCCACCAAGCCTGTCTGGGCCTGGGTTTGCCCCCCTGTCCCATCTCCTCCTCTCCCAATGGCGGAGAAAAGGAGGCACGGGAAGGAGTGATTCAATCAAAGATATTCAATTAGAACAATGACAGAGGCCCATAATAGGATCTTTTACGTAAGATGGTATGTCTAGTCCGATGGCTCTGGCTTGGGTTAGGTTTGGAAAAGTACAACAGCTCCCCCCAACCTAGCCCTCGTCTAGGCCGGTTTGGGATAGGGAGACTGAGGGAAAGGTGCACGGGCCCACGCTTGTCAGACTATACCATATCGCATGAGATCATCTCCGGTCTAGGAGCTGTGCTTGTCTAAGCATTGGGCCTAAAAAAGTGAAAGTTATGTTTTTGGTTAAATTTAGGCTCTGAATTTTTTCACCCTTAAGTTTCACAGTGCTCGAGTTGAACCGGCTGGGTTCATAATTGCTGAGGTTATGGCGATTAGCTTGAGAGTGCAGTTTGTTCCAGCACTCAATCTAGATCTAAGTAGATATGAGAACACAAAGTTCTTGACTGAACTTGTTCCAGATCGGCGAACCAGACCACAACTCGAAGGTCGCAGACCGGTAATCCCGACCCAGCATCGTGCTCTGCCAAAAAGTATTGTTTCAGCCAGACTGCCATGTTATCAAAGACGGTTAATGTCATAGTTAAATTATAATCATTGGGTCTGTGATTGTTAAGTTTAGGGTGTGTTTTAGTTCAGCCTTAAATTTAGCTGTGTTAGAATTACACCGACTAGGTTTGCAAACCGCTGGGTCTGTGACGGTTAAGTTTAGGGTGTGGTTTGGTTCAGCCTTAAATTTAGCTGTGTTAGAATTAAACGGGCTAGGTTTTTAAACCGCTGGGTCTGTGACGGTTAAGTTTAGGGTGTGGTTTGGTTCAGCCTTAAATTTAGCAGTACTCACCAGACCACAGCTCGAAATTCAGAGTCCGACGATCCCGACCCAGCATCGAGTTCCGCCATGAAGTCCTGTTTCAGCCAGACTGCCTTGTCCCAAAGACGGTAAGTGTCATCGTTAGACTATAAACACTGGGTCTATGATGGTTAAGTTTAGGGTGTGTTTTAGTTCAGCCTTAAATTTAGCTGTGTTAGAATTAAACCGGCTAGGTTTTTAAACCGCTGGGTCTGTGACGGTTAAGTTTAGGGTGTGGTTTGGTTCAGCCTTAAATTTAGCAGTACTCACCAGACCACAGCTCGAAATTCAGAGTCCGACGATCCCGACCCAGCATCGCGTTCCGTCATGAAGTCCAGTTTCAGCCAGACTGCCATGTTATCAAAGACGGTTAATGTCATAGTTAAATTATAATCGTTGGGTCTGTGATGGTTAAGTTTAGGGGTGTGGTTTGGTCCAGCCTTAAAAATAGCAGTCCTCGAGTTGAACCGGCTAGGTTTTTAAATGCTGCGGTTATGGTGGTTAGGTTTAGAGCGCGGTTTGGTCCATCTATAGATTTAACAGTACCCGAGTTGAACCGGTTGGGTTTTTGAACACGCCAAGAAGTTTTGTTTCAGGCAAATGCCATGTTTCAAGGACGATATTTGTTATAGTAGGACATTTTGGTCATTATTCTTTCCTGCTCCCCCAAAACAGTTAGAGTGAGGGAAATGTTCAAGACAACCTCTTCAGTAGTGTACCTCAGGATCATCGGGTGTTTCGGCCGTTAAACACTATACACCCTCACGCTGAGGCCGGCTCGCTTGGACGATCAGCCCCAAGCGCGTGTCTTGTATCCAATTGCTATTTGGGCCTGACCAGATCCACAATTGCATGGTTGGGGTCTGGATTGAGTTAAAAGGGGTTTTCCACTTAAACCAGTGATTAGGAGAGATGTTAATTTGATTCTGTTGATTTGAAATTATTTGGAGTGCATGTTAGAGCGACTGAAAAAAAACATATGTACTCTGCTGTATAATAAACCAAAGTAGGTCTGAAATATCGAAAACTTGGCCTAGAATACTCCTAAAAGGTCGAAGGTTGAGACTGGCGGATGCGGGGCATCAAGCTTCTACCAGACCTCCCTCCTAAAAGTTATGGCAAACCAATCAGACATCACCCTCACACAAGGGTAACCGCTGGATGCGATAACTTCTGAGAGAGAAAGATGTTGCAATAGCCTTCTATTTGTGTGTTTTTGCATACACTGTTACAGGGTGGTGAGTTCAAAATTATCAAAATATTTTTTGTGATTAGACCCTTCTTGTGCTCCTCCAAATATGTCGGACACGACCGTACAGCTTTCTTAGGTTTTTATCACTGATAAATAGCTCTTTTTAGCATTTAAAGTCAGCTTCTTTGACAGCTAATTAAATATGCGGATTCCTGCTCCAATAACGTTTCAAGGCCTATTTTTCTGGGGATTTAAATAGCATTTTAATAAATTTAAAGCCTGGATTCTGATCTCTGTCACTTAATTGTTCTGTAGGTAATATTAATTCACTTACGTTAGCGTGCTAATGCTAATATTACTCTATTAATCATTAACACATTACTAATTAAGGTTTAATAGTTACCTCTTGAAGTGAATCAGAAGGCATTAAAACGGTTGGCTCCACGTACTTCCTATATTTTGAAAGTAAGTTTTATCAAGCTCAATAAGTATCAAAATTGCTGCTCCAAACACATTTCTAGGCTTACTCCCAGGGGGTTTTAGATACACTCTTCCTATTTGAAAATTAGTTATCCAATACCTCTTTCTTTATCTTTCTGTTAGTAATATCAGTATTTTAAAGTTAGTCGGAAGAAAAATAGGAAAAGATCTTTCAGCTTACCACTAAAGGTATGAGTATGTTAAAATTAACATGTCCATAATATCATACATATAAATATAAATCTAAAAATAAAAAATAAAAAACAAATATTAAGACTATAAAAATATATAAAGATATAAAAACCCCCGGAAAGAAAACCATTAAAGGTCCAAGAGTTTCAATTTAAAGCAAACCAGGAGGTGACTAGGCCTGTCTGGGCCATGCACCTCCCACCAAGCCTGTCTGGGCTTGGGTTTGCCCCCCTGTCCCGCCTCTTCCTCCTCCCCTGGCGGAGAAAAGGAGAACCGGGAAGGAGTGATCCAATTAAAAGATTCAATGTGTTTTTTTTTTTTTTTTTTTTTTCAGTGATGGCTAGATACAGTGTGTGGTTTAGTTAAGCCTTAAATTTAGCAGTGTTTTGAGTTCAACCGGCTAGGTTTTTAAACCGCTGGGTCTGTGACGATTAAGTTAGAGTGTGGTTTGGTTCAGCCTTAAATTTAGCAGTACTCACCAGACCACAGCTCGGAATTCAGAGTCCGACGATCCCGACCCAGCATCGCGTTCCGCCATGAAGTCCTGTTTCAGCCAGACTGCCTTGTCCCCAAGGACGGTAAGTGTCATCGTTAGACTATAATCACTGGGTCTATGATGGTTAAGTTTAGGGTGTGTTTTAGTTCAGCCTTAAATTTAGCTGTGTTAGAATTAAACCGGCTAGGTTTTTAAACCGCTGGGTCTGTGACGGTTAAGTTTAGGGTGTGTTTTAGTTCAGCCTTAAATTTAGCTGTGTTAGAATTAAACCGGCTAGGTTTTTAAACCGCTGGGTCTGTGACGGTTAAGTTTAGGGTGTGGTTTGGTTCAGCCTTAAATTTAGCAGTACTCACCAGACCACAGCTCAAAATTCAGAGTCCGACGATCCCGACCCAGCATCGCGTTCCGCCATGAAGTCCTGTTTCAGCCAGACTGCCTTGTCCCAAAGACGGTAAGTGTCATCGTTAGACTGCAATCACTGGGTCTGTGATGGTTAAGTTTAAGGTGTGTTATAATTCAGCCTTAAAATTAGCAGTACTTGAGTTGAGCCAGCAAGTTTTCCGATAGCTGCATCTGTGATGGCTAAGGTTAGGGTGTGGGTTAATTCAGCCTTAAATTTAACAGTGCTCGAGTTGAGCCAGCAAGTTTTCCGATGGTTGCGTCTGTGATGGTTAAGGTTTAGCTCGGCCTTAAATTTCACAGTACTCGAGTCGAATCGGCAAGGTTTTCAATCGTTGAGGTTATGGCGGTTAGGTTTACAGCGCAGGTTTGGTTCAGCATTATAATTAAATCTGATTAGATGTGAGAACACGAAGTTCTTTACGGAACTTGTTCCAGATCGGCGAACCAGACCGCAGCTCGAAAGCTGCAGTCCGATAATCCCGACCCAGCATCGTGCTCTGCCAAGAAAGTTTTGTTTCAGCCAAACAGTCATGTTTCAAAGACCATACTTGTTACAGGAAAGCATTGTTTGCTGTTATTCTTTCCTGCTCCCTCAACGTATTTAGAGTGAGGGGAATATTCAAGACAGTCTCTTCAGTAGAAAACCGAAGGATCATCGTGTTTTTCGGCCTTAAAACACTAAGTGTGCAAATTTGCTGCTTCAAACACGTTTCTAGTCTTACTTTCATGGGGTTTTATGTATACTTTTCTTAGTTTAAAATTACTTAAAATATAAAACACATATATATATATATATTGTGAAATAAATATCAAAATCTTTAAAGTTTACTATTAAAAGGTATCATATGTTAAAACGAGTATTTTGATAATATCCTAAAAAATTAAATAAGCTAACAGATGACTATTTAAAGATATTGGTACATTGAAGTTAGCATGCTAATAATATAGATCAAAAATAGAAAAAAACTGTAAATATTAAATAGAATGAACTATTTAACAGATTTATATTTAAAGGTACCAGTATGTTAAAATTAGCATGTTAATAATCATGTACCTAAAAATATAATATGTAAAGATAATAATAATAATAATAATAATAATAGTAATAAATAAATAAATAAAATACAAAAACCCCTCAAAAGATTACTACTCAAGGTTTAAGAGTTTCAATTTAAAGCAAACCAGGAGGTGACTAGGCCTGTCTGGGCCACACACCTCCCACCAAGCCTGTCTGGGCCTGGGTTTGCCCCCCTGTCCCATCTCCTCCTCTCCCAATGGCGGAGAAAAGGAGGCACGGGAAGGAGTGATTCAATCAAAGATATTCAATTAGAACAATGACAGAGGCCCATAATAGGATCTTTTACGTAAGATGGTATGTCTAGTCCGATGGCTCTGGCTTGGGTTAGGTTTGGAAAAGTACAACAGCTCCCCCCAACCTAGCCCTCGTCTAGGCCGGTTTGGGATAGGGAGACTGAGGGAAAGGTGCACGGGCCCACGCTTGTCAGACTATACCATATCGCATGAGATCATCTCCGGTCTAGGAGCTGTGCTTGTCTAAGCATTGGGCCTAAAAAAGTGAAAGTTATGTTTTTGGTTAAATTTAGGCTCTGAATTTTTTCACCCTTAAGTTTCACAGTGCTCGAGTTGAACCGGCTGGGTTCATAATTGCTGAGGTTATGGCGATTAGCTTGAGAGTGCAGTTTGTTCCAGCACTCAATCTAGATCTAAGTAGATATGAGAACACAAAGTTCTTGACTGAACTTGTTCCAGATCGGCGAACCAGACCACAACTCGAAGGTCGCAGACCGGTAATCCCGACCCAGCATCGTGCTCTGCCAAAAAGTATTGTTTCAGCCAGACTGCCATGTTATCAAAGACGGTTAATGTCATAGTTAAATTATAATCATTGGGTCTGTGATTGTTAAGTTTAGGGTGTGTTTTAGTTCAGCCTTAAATTTAGCTGTGTTAGAATTACACCGACTAGGTTTGCAAACCGCTGGGTCTGTGACGGTTAAGTTTAGGGTGTGGTTTGGTTCAGCCTTAAATTTAGCTGTGTTAGAATTAAACGGGCTAGGTTTTTAAACCGCTGGGTCTGTGACGGTTAAGTTTAGGGTGTGGTTTGGTTCAGCCTTAAATTTAGCAGTACTCACCAGACCACAGCTCGAAATTCAGAGTCCGACGATCCCGACCCAGCATCGAGTTCCGCCATGAAGTCCTGTTTCAGCCAGACTGCCTTGTCCCAAAGACGGTAAGTGTCATCGTTAGACTATAAACACTGGGTCTATGATGGTTAAGTTTAGGGTGTGTTTTAGTTCAGCCTTAAATTTAGCTGTGTTAGAATTAAACCGGCTAGGTTTTTAAACCGCTGGGTCTGTGACGGTTAAGTTTAGGGTGTGGTTTGGTTCAGCCTTAAATTTAGCAGTACTCACCAGACCACAGCTCGAAATTCAGAGTCCGACGATCCCGACCCAGCATCGCGTTCCGTCATGAAGTCCAGTTTCAGCCAGACTGCCATGTTATCAAAGACGGTTAATGTCATAGTTAAATTATAATCGTTGGGTCTGTGATGGTTAAGTTTAGGGGTGTGGTTTGGTCCAGCCTTAAAAATAGCAGTCCTCGAGTTGAACCGGCTAGGTTTTTAAATGCTGCGGTTATGGTGGTTAGGTTTAGAGCGCGGTTTGGTCCATCTATAGATTTAACAGTACCCGAGTTGAACCGGTTGGGTTTTTGAACACGCCAAGAAGTTTTGTTTCAGGCAAATGCCATGTTTCAAGGACGATATTTGTTATAGTAGGACATTTTGGTCATTATTCTTTCCTGCTCCCCCAAAACAGTTAGAGTGAGGGAAATGTTCAAGACAACCTCTTCAGTAGTGTACCTCAGGATCATCGGGTGTTTCGGCCGTTAAACACTATACACCCTCACGCTGAGGCCGGCTCGCTTGGACGATCAGCCCCAAGCGCGTGTCTTGTATCCAATTGCTATTTGGGCCTGACCAGATCCACAATTGCATGGTTGGGGTCTGGATTGAGTTAAAAGGGGTTTTCCACTTAAACCAGTGATTAGGAGAGATGTTAATTTGATTCTGTTGATTTGAAATTATTTGGAGTGCATGTTAGAGCGACTGAAAAAAAACATATGTACTCTGCTGTATAATAAACCAAAGTAGGTCTGAAATATCGAAAACTTGGCCTAGAATACTCCTAAAAGGTCGAAGGTTGAGACTGGCGGATGCGGGGCATCAAGCTTCTACCAGACCTCCCTCCTAAAAGTTATGGCAAACCAATCAGACATCACCCTCACACAAGGGTAACCGCTGGATGCGATAACTTCTGAGAGAGAAAGATGTTGCAATAGCCTTCTATTTGTGTGTTTTTGCATACACTGTTACAGGGTGGTGAGTTCAAAATTATCAAAATATTTTTTGTGATTAGACCCTTCTTGTGCTCCTCCAAATATGTCGGACACGACCGTACAGCTTTCTTAGGTTTTTATCACTGATAAATAGCTCTTTTTAGCATTTAAAGTCAGCTTCTTTGACAGCTAATTAAATATGCGGATTCCTGCTCCAATAACGTTTCAAGGCCTATTTTTCTGGGGATTTAAATAGCATTTTAATAAATTTAAAGCCTGGATTCTGATCTCTGTCACTTAATTGTTCTGTAGGTAATATTAATTCACTTACGTTAGCGTGCTAATGCTAATATTACTCTATTAATCATTAACACATTACTAATTAAGGTTTAATAGTTACCTCTTGAAGTGAATCAGAAGGCATTAAAACGGTTGGCTCCACGTACTTCCTATATTTTGAAAGTAAGTTTTATCAAGCTCAATAAGTATCAAAATTGCTGCTCCAAACACATTTCTAGGCTTACTCCCAGGGGGTTTTAGATACACTCTTCCTATTTGAAAATTAGTTATCCAATACCTCTTTCTTTATCTTTCTGTTAGTAATATCAGTATTTTAAAGTTAGTCGGAAGAAAAATAGGAAAAGATCTTTCAGCTTACCACTAAAGGTATGAGTATGTTAAAATTAACATGTCCATAATATCATACATATAAATATAAATCTAAAAATAAAAAATAAAAAACAAATATTAAGACTATAAAAATATATAAAGATATAAAAACCCCCGGAAAGAAAACCATTAAAGGTCCAAGAGTTTCAATTTAAAGCAAACCAGGAGGTGACTAGGCCTGTCTGGGCCATGCACCTCCCACCAAGCCTGTCTGGGCTTGGGTTTGCCCCCCTGTCCCGCCTCTTCCTCCTCCCCTGGCGGAGAAAAGGAGAACCGGGAAGGAGTGATCCAATTAAAAGATTCAATGTGTTTTTTTTTTTTTTTTTTTTTTCAGTGATGGCTAGATACAGTGTGTGGTTTAGTTAAGCCTTAAATTTAGCAGTGTTTTGAGTTCAACCGGCTAGGTTTTTAAACCGCTGGGTCTGTGACGATTAAGTTAGAGTGTGGTTTGGTTCAGCCTTAAATTTAGCAGTACTCACCAGACCACAGCTCGGAATTCAGAGTCCGACGATCCCGACCCAGCATCGCGTTCCGCCATGAAGTCCTGTTTCAGCCAGACTGCCTTGTCCCCAAGGACGGTAAGTGTCATCGTTAGACTATAATCACTGGGTCTATGATGGTTAAGTTTAGGGTGTGTTTTAGTTCAGCCTTAAATTTAGCTGTGTTAGAATTAAACCGGCTAGGTTTTTAAACCGCTGGGTCTGTGACGGTTAAGTTTAGGGTGTGTTTTAGTTCAGCCTTAAATTTAGCTGTGTTAGAATTAAACCGGCTAGGTTTTTAAACCGCTGGGTCTGTGACGGTTAAGTTTAGGGTGTGGTTTGGTTCAGCCTTAAATTTAGCAGTACTCACCAGACCACAGCTCAAAATTCAGAGTCCGACGATCCCGACCCAGCATCGCGTTCCGCCATGAAGTCCTGTTTCAGCCAGACTGCCTTGTCCCAAAGACGGTAAGTGTCATCGTTAGACTGCAATCACTGGGTCTGTGATGGTTAAGTTTAAGGTGTGTTATAATTCAGCCTTAAAATTAGCAGTACTTGAGTTGAGCCAGCAAGTTCTCCGATAGCTGCATCTGTGATGGCTAAGGTTAGGGTGTGGGTTAATTCAGCCTTAAATTTAACAGTGCTCGAGTTGAGCCAGCAAGTTTTCCGATGGTTGCGTCTGTGATGGTTAAGGTTTAGCTCGGCCTTAAATTTCACAGTACTCGAGTCGAATCGGCAAGGTTTTCAATCGTTGAGGTTATGGCGGTTAGGTTTACAGCGCAGGTTTGGTTCAGCATTATAATTAAATCTGATTAGATGTGAGAACACGAAGTTCTTTACGGAACTTGTTCCAGATCGGCGAACCAGACCGCAGCTCGAAAGCTGCAGTCCGATAATCCCGACCCAGCATCGTGCTCTGCCAAGAAAGTTTTGTTTCAGCCAAACAGTCATGTTTCAAAGACCATACTTGTTACAGGAAAGCATTGTTTGCTGTTATTCTTTCCTGCTCCCTCAACGTATTTAGAGTGAGGGGAATATTCAAGACAGTCTCTTCAGTAGAAAACCGAAGGATCATCGTGTTTTTCGGCCTTAAAACACTAAGTGTGCAAATTTGCTGCTTCAAACACGTTTCTAGTCTTACTTTCATGGGGTTTTATGTATACTTTTCTTAGTTTAAAATTACTTAAAATATAAAACACATATATATATATATATTGTGAAATAAATATCAAAATCTTTAAAGTTTACTATTAAAAGGTATCATATGTTAAAACGAGTATTTTGATAATATCCTAAAAAATTAAATAAGCTAACAGATGACTATTTAAAGATATTGGTACATTGAAGTTAGCATGCTAATAATATAGATCAAAAATAGAAAAAAACTGTAAATATTAAATAGAATGAACTATTTAACAGATTTATATTTAAAGGTACCAGTATGTTAAAATTAGCATGTTAATAATCATGTACCTAAAAATATAATATGTAAAGATAATAATAATAATAATAATAATAATAGTAATAAATAAATAAATAAAATACAAAAACCCCTCAAAAGATTACTACTCAAGGTTTAAGAGTTTCAATTTAAAGCAAACCAGGAGGTGACTAGGCCTGTCTGGGCCACACACCTCCCACCAAGCCTGTCTGGGCCTGGGTTTGCCCCCCTGTCCCATCTCCTCCTCTCCCAATGGCGGAGAAAAGGAGGCACGGGAAGGAGTGATTCAATCAAAGATATTCAATTAGAACAATGACAGAGGCCCATAATAGGATCTTTTACGTAAGATGGTATGTCTAGTCCGATGGCTCTGGCTTGGGTTAGGTTTGGAAAAGTACAACAGCTCCCCCCAACCTAGCCCTCGTCTAGGCCGGTTTGGGATAGGGAGACTGAGGGAAAGGTGCACGGGCCCACGCTTGTCAGACTATACCATATCGCATGAGATCATCTCCGGTCTAGGAGCTGTGCTTGTCTAAGCATTGGGCCTAAAAAAGTGAAAGTTATGTTTTTGGTTAAATTTAGGCTCTGAATTTTTTCACCCTTAAGTTTCACAGTGCTCGAGTTGAACCGGCTGGGTTCATAATTGCTGAGGTTATGGCGATTAGCTTGAGAGTGCAGTTTGTTCCAGCACTCAATCTAGATCTAAGTAGATATGAGAACACAAAGTTCTTGACTGAACTTGTTCCAGATCGGCGAACCAGACCACAACTCGAAGGTCGCAGACCGGTAATCCCGACCCAGCATCGTGCTCTGCCAAAAAGTATTGTTTCAGCCAGACTGCCATGTTATCAAAGACGGTTAATGTCATAGTTAAATTATAATCATTGGGTCTGTGATTGTTAAGTTTAGGGTGTGTTTTAGTTCAGCCTTAAATTTAGCTGTGTTAGAATTACACCGACTAGGTTTGCAAACCGCTGGGTCTGTGACGGTTAAGTTTAGGGTGTGGTTTGGT
Source organism: Carassius gibelio (assembly GCF_023724105.1). Classification (NCBI taxonomy): domain Eukaryota; kingdom Metazoa; phylum Chordata; class Actinopteri; order Cypriniformes; family Cyprinidae; genus Carassius; species Carassius gibelio. The sequence continues at coordinate 21,975,569 of NC_068391.1, forward strand.
TCAGCCTTAAATTTAGCTGTGTTAGAATTAAACGGGCTAGGTTTTTAAACCGCTGGGTCTGTGACGGTTAAGTTTAGGGTGTGGTTTGGTTCAGCCTTAAATTTAGCAGTACTCACCAGACCACAGCTCGAAATTCAGAGTCCGACGATCCCGACCCAGCATCGAGTTCCGCCATGAAGTCCTGTTTCAGCCAGACTGCCTTGTCCCAAAGACGGTAAGTGTCATCGTTAGACTATAAACACTGGGTCTATGATGGTTAAGTTTAGGGTGTGTTTTAGTTCAGCCTTAAATTTAGCTGTGTTAGAATTAAACCGGCTAGGTTTTTAAACCGCTGGGTCTGTGACGGTTAAGTTTAGGGTGTGGTTTGGTTCAGCCTTAAATTTAGCAGTACTCACCAGACCACAGCTCGAAATTCAGAGTCCGACGATCCCGACCCAGCATCGCGTTCCGTCATGAAGTCCAGTTTCAGCCAGACTGCCATGTTATCAAAGACGGTTAATGTCATAGTTAAATTATAATCGTTGGGTCTGTGATGGTTAAGTTTAGGGGTGTGGTTTGGTCCAGCCTTAAAAATAGCAGTCCTCGAGTTGAACCGGCTAGGTTTTTAAATGCTGCGGTTATGGTGGTTAGGTTTAGAGCGCGGTTTGGTCCATCTATAGATTTAACAGTACCCGAGTTGAACCGGTTGGGTTTTTGAACACGCCAAGAAGTTTTGTTTCAGGCAAATGCCATGTTTCAAGGACGATATTTGTTATAGTAGGACATTTTGGTCATTATTCTTTCCTGCTCCCCCAAAACAGTTAGAGTGAGGGAAATGTTCAAGACAACCTCTTCAGTAGTGTACCTCAGGATCATCGGGTGTTTCGGCCGTTAAACACTATACACCCTCACGCTGAGGCCGGCTCGCTTGGACGATCAGCCCCAAGCGCGTGTCTTGTATCCAATTGCTATTTGGGCCTGACCAGATCCACAATTGCATGGTTGGGGTCTGGATTGAGTTAAAAGGGGTTTTCCACTTAAACCAGTGATTAGGAGAGATGTTAATTTGATTCTGTTGATTTGAAATTATTTGGAGTGCATGTTAGAGCGACTGAAAAAAAACATATGTACTCTGCTGTATAATAAACCAAAGTAGGTCTGAAATATCGAAAACTTGGCCTAGAATACTCCTAAAAGGTCGAAGGTTGAGACTGGCGGATGCGGGGCATCAAGCTTCTACCAGACCTCCCTCCTAAAAGTTATGGCAAACCAATCAGACATCACCCTCACACAAGGGTAACCGCTGGATGCGATAACTTCTGAGAGAGAAAGATGTTGCAATAGCCTTCTATTTGTGTGTTTTTGCATACACTGTTACAGGGTGGTGAGTTCAAAATTATCAAAATATTTTTTGTGATTAGACCCTTCTTGTGCTCCTCCAAATATGTCGGACACGACCGTACAGCTTTCTTAGGTTTTTATCACTGATAAATAGCTCTTTTTAGCATTTAAAGTCAGCTTCTTTGACAGCTAATTAAATATGCGGATTCCTGCTCCAATAACGTTTCAAGGCCTATTTTTCTGGGGATTTAAATAGCATTTTAATAAATTTAAAGCCTGGATTCTGATCTCTGTCACTTAATTGTTCTGTAGGTAATATTAATTCACTTACGTTAGCGTGCTAATGCTAATATTACTCTATTAATCATTAACACATTACTAATTAAGGTTTAATAGTTACCTCTTGAAGTGAATCAGAAGGCATTAAAACGGTTGGCTCCACGTACTTCCTATATTTTGAAAGTAAGTTTTATCAAGCTCAATAAGTATCAAAATTGCTGCTCCAAACACATTTCTAGGCTTACTCCCAGGGGGTTTTAGATACACTCTTCCTATTTGAAAATTAGTTATCCAATACCTCTTTCTTTATCTTTCTGTTAGTAATATCAGTATTTTAAAGTTAGTCGGAAGAAAAATAGGAAAAGATCTTTCAGCTTACCACTAAAGGTATGAGTATGTTAAAATTAACATGTCCATAATATCATACATATAAATATAAATCTAAAAATAAAAAATAAAAAACAAATATTAAGACTATAAAAATATATAAAGATATAAAAACCCCCGGAAAGAAAACCATTAAAGGTCCAAGAGTTTCAATTTAAAGCAAACCAGGAGGTGACTAGGCCTGTCTGGGCCATGCACCTCCCACCAAGCCTGTCTGGGCTTGGGTTTGCCCCCCTGTCCCGCCTCTTCCTCCTCCCCTGGCGGAGAAAAGGAGAACCGGGAAGGAGTGATCCAATTAAAAGATTCAATGTGTTTTTTTTTTTTTTTTTTTTTTCAGTGATGGCTAGATACAGTGTGTGGTTTAGTTAAGCCTTAAATTTAGCAGTGTTTTGAGTTCAACCGGCTAGGTTTTTAAACCGCTGGGTCTGTGACGATTAAGTTAGAGTGTGGTTTGGTTCAGCCTTAAATTTAGCAGTACTCACCAGACCACAGCTCGGAATTCAGAGTCCGACGATCCCGACCCAGCATCGCGTTCCGCCATGAAGTCCTGTTTCAGCCAGACTGCCTTGTCCCCAAGGACGGTAAGTGTCATCGTTAGACTATAATCACTGGGTCTATGATGGTTAAGTTTAGGGTGTGTTTTAGTTCAGCCTTAAATTTAGCTGTGTTAGAATTAAACCGGCTAGGTTTTTAAACCGCTGGGTCTGTGACGGTTAAGTTTAGGGTGTGTTTTAGTTCAGCCTTAAATTTAGCTGTGTTAGAATTAAACCGGCTAGGTTTTTAAACCGCTGGGTCTGTGACGGTTAAGTTTAGGGTGTGGTTTGGTTCAGCCTTAAATTTAGCAGTACTCACCAGACCACAGCTCAAAATTCAGAGTCCGACGATCCCGACCCAGCATCGCGTTCCGCCATGAAGTCCTGTTTCAGCCAGACTGCCTTGTCCCAAAGACGGTAAGTGTCATCGTTAGACTGCAATCACTGGGTCTGTGATGGTTAAGTTTAAGGTGTGTTATAATTCAGCCTTAAAATTAGCAGTACTTGAGTTGAGCCAGCAAGTTCTCCGATAGCTGCATCTGTGATGGCTAAGGTTAGGGTGTGGGTTAATTCAGCCTTAAATTTAACAGTGCTCGAGTTGAGCCAGCAAGTTTTCCGATGGTTGCGTCTGTGATGGTTAAGGTTTAGCTCGGCCTTAAATTTCACAGTACTCGAGTCGAATCGGCAAGGTTTTCAATCGTTGAGGTTATGGCGGTTAGGTTTACAGCGCAGGTTTGGTTCAGCATTATAATTAAATCTGATTAGATGTGAGAACACGAAGTTCTTTACGGAACTTGTTCCAGATCGGCGAACCAGACCGCAGCTCGAAAGCTGCAGTCCGATAATCCCGACCCAGCATCGTGCTCTGCCAAGAAAGTTTTGTTTCAGCCAAACAGTCATGTTTCAAAGACCATACTTGTTACAGGAAAGCATTGTTTGCTGTTATTCTTTCCTGCTCCCTCAACGTATTTAGAGTGAGGGGAATATTCAAGACAGTCTCTTCAGTAGAAAACCGAAGGATCATCGTGTTTTTCGGCCTTAAAACACTAAGTGTGCAAATTTGCTGCTTCAAACACGTTTCTAGTCTTACTTTCATGGGGTTTTATGTATACTTTTCTTAGTTTAAAATTACTTAAAATATAAAACACATATATATATATATATTGTGAAATAAATATCAAAATCTTTAAAGTTTACTATTAAAAGGTATCATATGTTAAAACGAGTATTTTGATAATATCCTAAAAAATTAAATAAGCTAACAGATGACTATTTAAAGATATTGGTACATTGAAGTTAGCATGCTAATAATATAGATCAAAAATAGAAAAAAACTGTAAATATTAAATAGAATGAACTATTTAACAGATTTATATTTAAAGGTACCAGTATGTTAAAATTAGCATGTTAATAATCATGTACCTAAAAATATAATATGTAAAGATAATAATAATAATAATAATAATAATAGTAATAAATAAATAAATAAAATACAAAAACCCCTCAAAAGATTACTACTCAAGGTTTAAGAGTTTCAATTTAAAGCAAACCAGGAGGTGACTAGGCCTGTCTGGGCCACACACCTCCCACCAAGCCTGTCTGGGCCTGGGTTTGCCCCCCTGTCCCATCTCCTCCTCTCCCAATGGCGGAGAAAAGGAGGCACGGGAAGGAGTGATTCAATCAAAGATATTCAATTAGAACAATGACAGAGGCCCATAATAGGATCTTTTACGTAAGATGGTATGTCTAGTCCGATGGCTCTGGCTTGGGTTAGGTTTGGAAAAGTACAACAGCTCCCCCCAACCTAGCCCTCGTCTAGGCCGGTTTGGGATAGGGAGACTGAGGGAAAGGTGCACGGGCCCACGCTTGTCAGACTATACCATATCGCATGAGATCATCTCCGGTCTAGGAGCTGTGCTTGTCTAAGCATTGGGCCTAAAAAAGTGAAAGTTATGTTTTTGGTTAAATTTAGGCTCTGAATTTTTTCACCCTTAAGTTTCACAGTGCTCGAGTTGAACCGGCTGGGTTCATAATTGCTGAGGTTATGGCGATTAGCTTGAGAGTGCAGTTTGTTCCAGCACTCAATCTAGATCTAAGTAGATATGAGAACACAAAGTTCTTGACTGAACTTGTTCCAGATCGGCGAACCAGACCACAACTCGAAGGTCGCAGACCGGTAATCCCGACCCAGCATCGTGCTCTGCCAAAAAGTATTGTTTCAGCCAGACTGCCATGTTATCAAAGACGGTTAATGTCATAGTTAAATTATAATCATTGGGTCTGTGATTGTTAAGTTTAGGGTGTGTTTTAGTTCAGCCTTAAATTTAGCTGTGTTAGAATTACACCGACTAGGTTTGCAAACCGCTGGGTCTGTGACGGTTAAGTTTAGGGTGTGGTTTGGTTCAGCCTTAAATTTAGCTGTGTTAGAATTAAACGGGCTAGGTTTTTAAACCGCTGGGTCTGTGACGGTTAAGTTTAGGGTGTGGTTTGGTTCAGCCTTAAATTTAGCAGTACTCACCAGACCACAGCTCGAAATTCAGAGTCCGACGATCCCGACCCAGCATCGAGTTCCGCCATGAAGTCCTGTTTCAGCCAGACTGCCTTGTCCCAAAGACGGTAAGTGTCATCGTTAGACTATAAACACTGGGTCTATGATGGTTAAGTTTAGGGTGTGTTTTAGTTCAGCCTTAAATTTAGCTGTGTTAGAATTAAACCGGCTAGGTTTTTAAACCGCTGGGTCTGTGACGGTTAAGTTTAGGGTGTGGTTTGGTTCAGCCTTAAATTTAGCAGTACTCACCAGACCACAGCTCGAAATTCAGAGTCCGACGATCCCGACCCAGCATCGCGTTCCGTCATGAAGTCCAGTTTCAGCCAGACTGCCATGTTATCAAAGACGGTTAATGTCATAGTTAAATTATAATCGTTGGGTCTGTGATGGTTAAGTTTAGGGGTGTGGTTTGGTCCAGCCTTAAAAATAGCAGTCCTCGAGTTGAACCGGCTAGGTTTTTAAATGCTGCGGTTATGGTGGTTAGGTTTAGAGCGCGGTTTGGTCCATCTATAGATTTAACAGTACCCGAGTTGAACCGGTTGGGTTTTTGAACACGCCAAGAAGTTTTGTTTCAGGCAAATGCCATGTTTCAAGGACGATATTTGTTATAGTAGGACATTTTGGTCATTATTCTTTCCTGCTCCCCCAAAACAGTTAGAGTGAGGGAAATGTTCAAGACAACCTCTTCAGTAGTGTACCTCAGGATCATCGGGTGTTTCGGCCGTTAAACACTATACACCCTCACGCTGAGGCCGGCTCGCTTGGACGATCAGCCCCAAGCGCGTGTCTTGTATCCAATTGCTATTTGGGCCTGACCAGATCCACAATTGCATGGTTGGGGTCTGGATTGAGTTAAAAGGGGTTTTCCACTTAAACCAGTGATTAGGAGAGATGTTAATTTGATTCTGTTGATTTGAAATTATTTGGAGTGCATGTTAGAGCGACTGAAAAAAAACATATGTACTCTGCTGTATAATAAACCAAAGTAGGTCTGAAATATCGAAAACTTGGCCTAGAATACTCCTAAAAGGTCGAAGGTTGAGACTGGCGGATGCGGGGCATCAAGCTTCTACCAGACCTCCCTCCTAAAAGTTATGGCAAACCAATCAGACATCACCCTCACACAAGGGTAACCGCTGGATGCGATAACTTCTGAGAGAGAAAGATGTTGCAATAGCCTTCTATTTGTGTGTTTTTGCATACACTGTTACAGGGTGGTGAGTTCAAAATTATCAAAATATTTTTTGTGATTAGACCCTTCTTGTGCTCCTCCAAATATGTCGGACACGACCGTACAGCTTTCTTAGGTTTTTATCACTGATAAATAGCTCTTTTTAGCATTTAAAGTCAGCTTCTTTGACAGCTAATTAAATATGCGGATTCCTGCTCCAATAACGTTTCAAGGCCTATTTTTCTGGGGATTTAAATAGCATTTTAATAAATTTAAAGCCTGGATTCTGATCTCTGTCACTTAATTGTTCTGTAGGTAATATTAATTCACTTACGTTAGCGTGCTAATGCTAATATTACTCTATTAATCATTAACACATTACTAATTAAGGTTTAATAGTTACCTCTTGAAGTGAATCAGAAGGCATTAAAACGGTTGGCTCCACGTACTTCCTATATTTTGAAAGTAAGTTTTATCAAGCTCAATAAGTATCAAAATTGCTGCTCCAAACACATTTCTAGGCTTACTCCCAGGGGGTTTTAGATACACTCTTCCTATTTGAAAATTAGTTATCCAATACCTCTTTCTTTATCTTTCTGTTAGTAATATCAGTATTTTAAAGTTAGTCGGAAGAAAAATAGGAAAAGATCTTTCAGCTTACCACTAAAGGTATGAGTATGTTAAAATTAACATGTCCATAATATCATACATATAAATATAAATCTAAAAATAAAAAATAAAAAACAAATATTAAGACTATAAAAATATATAAAGATATAAAAACCCCCGGAAAGAAAACCATTAAAGGTCCAAGAGTTTCAATTTAAAGCAAACCAGGAGGTGACTAGGCCTGTCTGGGCCATGCACCTCCCACCAAGCCTGTCTGGGCTTGGGTTTGCCCCCCTGTCCCGCCTCTTCCTCCTCCCCTGGCGGAGAAAAGGAGAACCGGGAAGGAGTGATCCAATTAAAAGATTCAATGTGTTTTTTTTTTTTTTTTTTCAGTGATGGCTAGATACAGTGTGTGGTTTAGTTAAGCCTTAAATTTAGCAGTGTTTTGAGTTCAACCGGCTAGGTTTTTAAACCGCTGGGTCTGTGACGATTAAGTTAGAGTGTGGTTTGGTTCAGCCTTAAATTTAGCAGTACTCACCAGACCACAGCTCGGAATTCAGAGTCCGACGATCCCGACCCAGCATCGCGTTCCGCCATGAAGTCCTGTTTCAGCCAGACTGCCTTGTCCCCAAGGACGGTAAGTGTCATCGTTAGACTATAATCACTGGGTCTATGATGGTTAAGTTTAGGGTGTGTTTTAGTTCAGCCTTAAATTTAGCTGTGTTAGAATTAAACCGGCTAGGTTTTTAAACCGCTGGGTCTGTGACGGTTAAGTTTAGGGTGTGTTTTAGTTCAGCCTTAAATTTAGCTGTGTTAGAATTAAACCGGCTAGGTTTTTAAACCGCTGGGTCTGTGACGGTTAAGTTTAGGGTGTGGTTTGGTTCAGCCTTAAATTTAGCAGTACTCACCAGACCACAGCTCAAAATTCAGAGTCCGACGATCCCGACCCAGCATCGCGTTCCGCCATGAAGTCCTGTTTCAGCCAGACTGCCTTGTCCCAAAGACGGTAAGTGTCATCGTTAGACTGCAATCACTGGGTCTGTGATGGTTAAGTTTAAGGTGTGTTATAATTCAGCCTTAAAATTAGCAGTACTTGAGTTGAGCCAGCAAGTTTTCCGATAGCTGCATCTGTGATGGCTAAGGTTAGGGTGTGGGTTAATTCAGCCTTAAATTTAACAGTGCTCGAGTTGAGCCAGCAAGTTTTCCGATGGTTGCGTCTGTGATGGTTAAGGTTTAGCTCGGCCTTAAATTTCACAGTACTCGAGTCGAATCGGCAAGGTTTTCAATCGTTGAGGTTATGGCGGTTAGGTTTACAGCGCAGGTTTGGTTCAGCATTATAATTAAATCTGATTAGATGTGAGAACACGAAGTTCTTTACGGAACTTGTTCCAGATCGGCGAACCAGACCGCAGCTCGAAAGCTGCAGTCCGATAATCCCGACCCAGCATCGTGCTCTGCCAAGAAAGTTTTGTTTCAGCCAAACAGTCATGTTTCAAAGACCATACTTGTTACAGGAAAGCATTGTTTGCTGTTATTCTTTCCTGCTCCCTCAACGTATTTAGAGTGAGGGGAATATTCAAGACAGTCTCTTCAGTAGAAAACCGAAGGATCATCGTGTTTTTCGGCCTTAAAACACTAAGTGTGCAAATTTGCTGCTTCAAACACGTTTCTAGTCTTACTTTCATGGGGTTTTATGTATACTTTTCTTAGTTTAAAATTACTTAAAATATAAAACACATATATATATATATATTGTGAAATAAATATCAAAATCTTTAAAGTTTACTATTAAAAGGTATCATATGTTAAAACGAGTATTTTGATAATATCCTAAAAAATTAAATAAGCTAACAGATGACTATTTAAAGATATTGGTACATTGAAGTTAGCATGCTAATAATATAGATCAAAAATAGAAAAAAACTGTAAATATTAAATAGAATGAACTATTTAACAGATTTATATTTAAAGGTACCAGTATGTTAAAATTAGCATGTTAATAATCATGTACCTAAAAATATAATATGTAAAGATAATAATAATAATAATAATAATAATAGTAATAAATAAATAAATAAAATACAAAAACCCCTCAAAAGATTACTACTCAAGGTTTAAGAGTTTCAATTTAAAGCAAACCAGGAGGTGACTAGGCCTGTCTGGGCCACACACCTCCCACCAAGCCTGTCTGGGCCTGGGTTTGCCCCCCTGTCCCATCTCCTCCTCTCCCAATGGCGGAGAAAAGGAGGCACGGGAAGGAGTGATTCAATCAAAGATATTCAATTAGAACAATGACAGAGGCCCATAATAGGATCTTTTACGTAAGATGGTATGTCTAGTCCGATGGCTCTGGCTTGGGTTAGGTTTGGAAAAGTACAACAGCTCCCCCCAACCTAGCCCTCGTCTAGGCCGGTTTGGGATAGGGAGACTGAGGGAAAGGTGCACGGGCCCACGCTTGTCAGACTATACCATATCGCATGAGATCATCTCCGGTCTAGGAGCTGTGCTTGTCTAAGCATTGGGCCTAAAAAAGTGAAAGTTATGTTTTTGGTTAAATTTAGGCTCTGAATTTTTTCACCCTTAAGTTTCACAGTGCTCGAGTTGAACCGGCTGGGTTCATAATTGCTGAGGTTATGGCGATTAGCTTGAGAGTGCAGTTTGTTCCAGCACTCAATCTAGATCTAAGTAGATATGAGAACACAAAGTTCTTGACTGAACTTGTTCCAGATCGGCGAACCAGACCACAACTCGAAGGTCGCAGACCGGTAATCCCGACCCAGCATCGTGCTCTGCCAAAAAGTATTGTTTCAGCCAGACTGCCATGTTATCAAAGACGGTTAATGTCATAGTTAAATTATAATCATTGGGTCTGTGATTGTTAAGTTTAGGGTGTGTTTTAGTTCAGCCTTAAATTTAGCTGTGTTAGAATTACACCGACTAGGTTTGCAAACCGCTGGGTCTGTGACGGTTAAGTTTAGGGTGTGGTTTGGTTCAGCCTTAAATTTAGCTGTGTTAGAATTAAACGGGCTAGGTTTTTAAACCGCTGGGTCTGTGACGGTTAAGTTTAGGGTGTGGTTTGGTTCAGCCTTAAATTTAGCAGTACTCACCAGACCACAGCTCGAAATTCAGAGTCCGACGATCCCGACCCAGCATCGAGTTCCGCCATGAAGTCCTGTTTCAGCCAGACTGCCTTGTCCCAAAGACGGTAAGTGTCATCGTTAGACTATAAACACTGGGTCTATGATGGTTAAGTTTAGGGTGTGTTTTAGTTCAGCCTTAAATTTAGCTGTGTTAGAATTAAACCGGCTAGGTTTTTAAACCGCTGGGTCTGTGACGGTTAAGTTTAGGGTGTGGTTTGGTTCAGCCTTAAATTTAGCAGTACTCACCAGACCACAGCTCGAAATTCAGAGTCCGACGATCCCGACCCAGCATCGCGTTCCGTCATGAAGTCCAGTTTCAGCCAGACTGCCATGTTATCAAAGACGGTTAATGTCATAGTTAAATTATAATCGTTGGGTCTGTGATGGTTAAGTTTAGGGGTGTGGTTTGGTCCAGCCTTAAAAATAGCAGTCCTCGAGTTGAACCGGCTAGGTTTTTAAATGCTGCGGTTATGGTGGTTAGGTTTAGAGCGCGGTTTGGTCCATCTATAGATTTAACAGTACCCGAGTTGAACCGGTTGGGTTTTTGAACACGCCAAGAAGTTTTGTTTCAGGCAAATGCCATGTTTCAAGGACGATATTTGTTATAGTAGGACATTTTGGTCATTATTCTTTCCTGCTCCCCCAAAACAGTTAGAGTGAGGGAAATGTTCAAGACAACCTCTTCAGTAGTGTACCTCAGGATCATCGGGTGTTTCGGCCGTTAAACACTATACACCCTCACGCTGAGGCCGGCTCGCTTGGACGATCAGCCCCAAGCGCGTGTCTTGTATCCAATTGCTATTTGGGCCTGACCAGATCCACAATTGCATGGTTGGGGTCTGGATTGAGTTAAAAGGGGTTTTCCACTTAAACCAGTGATTAGGAGAGATGTTAATTTGATTCTGTTGATTTGAAATTATTTGGAGTGCATGTTAGAGCGACTGAAAAAAAACATATGTACTCTGCTGTATAATAAACCAAAGTAGGTCTGAAATATCGAAAACTTGGCCTAGAATACTCCTAAAAGGTCGAAGGTTGAGACTGGCGGATGCGGGGCATCAAGCTTCTACCAGACCTCCCTCCTAAAAGTTATGGCAAACCAATCAGACATCACCCTCACACAAGGGTAACCGCTGGATGCGATAACTTCTGAGAGAGAAAGATGTTGCAATAGCCTTCTATTTGTGTGTTTTTGCATACACTGTTACAGGGTGGTGAGTTCAAAATTATCAAAATATTTTTTGTGATTAGACCCTTCTTGTGCTCCTCCAAATATGTCGGACACGACCGTACAGCTTTCTTAGGTTTTTATCACTGATAAATAGCTCTTTTTAGCATTTAAAGTCAGCTTCTTTGACAGCTAATTAAATATGCGGATTCCTGCTCCAATAACGTTTCAAGGCCTATTTTTCTGGGGATTTAAATAGCATTTTAATAAATTTAAAGCCTGGATTCTGATCTCTGTCACTTAATTGTTCTGTAGGTAATATTAATTCACTTACGTTAGCGTGCTAATGCTAATATTACTCTATTAATCATTAACACATTACTAATTAAGGTTTAATAGTTACCTCTTGAAGTGAATCAGAAGGCATTAAAACGGTTGGCTCCACGTACTTCCTATATTTTGAAAGTAAGTTTTATCAAGCTCAATAAGTATCAAAATTGCTGCTCCAAACACATTTCTAGGCTTACTCCCAGGGGGTTTTAGATACACTCTTCCTATTTGAAAATTAGTTATCCAATACCTCTTTCTTTATCTTTCTGTTAGTAATATCAGTATTTTAAAGTTAGTCGGAAGAAAAATAGGAAAAGATCTTTCAGCTTACCACTAAAGGTATGAGTATGTTAAAATTAACATGTCCATAATATCATACATATAAATATAAATCTAAAAATAAAAAATAAAAAACAAATATTAAGACTATAAAAATATATAAAGATATAAAAACCCCCGGAAAGAAAACCATTAAAGGTCCAAGAGTTTCAATTTAAAGCAAACCAGGAGGTGACTAGGCCTGTCTGGGCCATGCACCTCCCACCAAGCCTGTCTGGGCTTGGGTTTGCCCCCCTGTCCCGCCTCTTCCTCCTCCCCTGGCGGAGAAAAGGAGAACCGGGAAGGAGTGATCCAATTAAAAGATTCAATGTGTTTTTTTTTTTTTTTTTTCAGTGATGGCTAGATACAGTGTGTGGTTTAGTTAAGCCTTAAATTTAGCAGTGTTTTGAGTTCAACCGGCTAGGTTTTTAAACCGCTGGGTCTGTGACGATTAAGTTAGAGTGTGGTTTGGTTCAGCCTTAAATTTAGCAGTACTCACCAGACCACAGCTCGGAATTCAGAGTCCGACGATCCCGACCCAGCATCGCGTTCCGCCATGAAGTCCTGTTTCAGCCAGACTGCCTTGTCCCCAAGGACGGTAAGTGTCATCGTTAGACTATAATCACTGGGTCTATGATGGTTAAGTTTAGGGTGTGTTTTAGTTCAGCCTTAAATTTAGCTGTGTTAGAATTAAACCGGCTAGGTTTTTAAACCGCTGGGTCTGTGACGGTTAAGTTTAGGGTGTGTTTTAGTTCAGCCTTAAATTTAGCTGTGTTAGAATTAAACCGGCTAGGTTTTTAAACCGCTGGGTCTGTGACGGTTAAGTTTAGGGTGTGGTTTGGTTCAGCCTTAAATTTAGCAGTACTCACCAGACCACAGCTCAAAATTCAGAGTCCGACGATCCCGACCCAGCATCGCGTTCCGCCATGAAGTCCTGTTTCAGCCAGACTGCCTTGTCCCAAAGACGGTAAGTGTCATCGTTAGACTGCAATCACTGGGTCTGTGATGGTTAAGTTTAAGGTGTGTTATAATTCAGCCTTAAAATTAGCAGTACTTGAGTTGAGCCAGCAAGTTTTCCGATAGCTGCATCTGTGATGGCTAAGGTTAGGGTGTGGGTTAATTCAGCCTTAAATTTAACAGTGCTCGAGTTGAGCCAGCAAGTTTTCCGATGGTTGCGTCTGTGATGGTTAAGGTTTAGCTCGGCCTTAAATTTCACAGTACTCGAGTCGAATCGGCAAGGTTTTCAATCGTTGAGGTTATGGCGGTTAGGTTTACAGCGCAGGTTTGGTTCAGCATTATAATTAAATCTGATTAGATGTGAGAACACGAAGTTCTTTACGGAACTTGTTCCAGATCGGCGAACCAGACCGCAGCTCGAAAGCTGCAGTCCGATAATCCCGACCCAGCATCGTGCTCTGCCAAGAAAGTTTTGTTTCAGCCAAACAGTCATGTTTCAAAGACCATACTTGTTACAGGAAAGCATTGTTTGCTGTTATTCTTTCCTGCTCCCTCAACGTATTTAGAGTGAGGGGAATATTCAAGACAGTCTCTTCAGTAGAAAACCGAAGGATCATCGTGTTTTTCGGCCTTAAAACACTAAGTGTGCAAATTTGCTGCTTCAAACACGTTTCTAGTCTTACTTTCATGGGGTTTTATGTATACTTTTCTTAGTTTAAAATTACTTAAAATATAAAACACATATATATATATATATTGTGAAATAAATATCAAAATCTTTAAAGTTTACTATTAAAAGGTATCATATGTTAAAACGAGTATTTTGATAATATCCTAAAAAATTAAATAAGCTAACAGATGACTATTTAAAGATATTGGTACATTGAAGTTAGCATGCTAATAATATAGATCAAAAATAGAAAAAAACTGTAAATATTAAATAGAATGAACTATTTAACAGATTTATATTTAAAGGTACCAGTATGTTAAAATTAGCATGTTAATAATCATGTACCTAAAAATATAATATGTAAAGATAATAATAATAATAATAATAATAATAGTAATAAATAAATAAATAAAATACAAAAACCCCTCAAAAGATTACTACTCAAGGTTTAAGAGTTTCAATTTAAAGCAAACCAGGAGGTGACTAGGCCTGTCTGGGCCACACACCTCCCACCAAGCCTGTCTGGGCCTGGGTTTGCCCCCCTGTCCCATCTCCTCCTCTCCCAATGGCGGAGAAAAGGAGGCACGGGAAGGAGTGATTCAATCAAAGATATTCAATTAGAACAATGACAGAGGCCCATAATAGGATCTTTTACGTAAGATGGTATGTCTAGTCCGATGGCTCTGGCTTGGGTTAGGTTTGGAAAAGTACAACAGCTCCCCCCAACCTAGCCCTCGTCTAGGCCGGTTTGGGATAGGGAGACTGAGGGAAAGGTGCACGGGCCCACGCTTGTCAGACTATACCATATCGCATGAGATCATCTCCGGTCTAGGAGCTGTGCTTGTCTAAGCATTGGGCCTAAAAAAGTGAAAGTTATGTTTTTGGTTAAATTTAGGCTCTGAATTTTTTCACCCTTAAGTTTCACAGTGCTCGAGTTGAACCGGCTGGGTTCATAATTGCTGAGGTTATGGCGATTAGCTTGAGAGTGCAGTTTGTTCCAGCACTCAATCTAGATCTAAGTAGATATGAGAACACAAAGTTCTTGACTGAACTTGTTCCAGATCGGCGAACCAGACCACAACTCGAAGGTCGCAGACCGGTAATCCCGACCCAGCATCGTGCTCTGCCAAAAAGTATTGTTTCAGCCAGACTGCCATGTTATCAAAGACGGTTAATGTCATAGTTAAATTATAATCATTGGGTCTGTGATTGTTAAGTTTAGGGTGTGTTTTAGTTCAGCCTTAAATTTAGCTGTGTTAGAATTACACCGACTAGGTTTGCAAACCGCTGGGTCTGTGACGGTTAAGTTTAGGGTGTGGTTTGGTTCAGCCTTAAATTTAGCTGTGTTAGAATTAAACGGGCTAGGTTTTTAAACCGCTGGGTCTGTGACGGTTAAGTTTAGGGTGTGGTTTGGTTCAGCCTTAAATTTAGCAGTACTCACCAGACCACAGCTCGAAATTCAGAGTCCGACGATCCCGACCCAGCATCGAGTTCCGCCATGAAGTCCTGTTTCAGCCAGACTGCCTTGTCCCAAAGACGGTAAGTGTCATCGTTAGACTATAAACACTGGGTCTATGATGGTTAAGTTTAGGGTGTGTTTTAGTTCAGCCTTAAATTTAGCTGTGTTAGAATTAAACCGGCTAGGTTTTTAAACCGCTGGGTCTGTGACGGTTAAGTTTAGGGTGTGGTTTGGTTCAGCCTTAAATTTAGCAGTACTCACCAGACCACAGCTCGAAATTCAGAGTCCGACGATCCCGACCCAGCATCGCGTTCCGTCATGAAGTCCAGTTTCAGCCAGACTGCCATGTTATCAAAGACGGTTAATGTCATAGTTAAATTATAATCGTTGGGTCTGTGATGGTTAAGTTTAGGGGTGTGGTTTGGTCCAGCCTTAAAAATAGCAGTCCTCGAGTTGAACCGGCTAGGTTTTTAAATGCTGCGGTTATGGTGGTTAGGTTTAGAGCGCGGTTTGGTCCATCTATAGATTTAACAGTACCCGAGTTGAACCGGTTGGGTTTTTGAACACGCCAAGAAGTTTTGTTTCAGGCAAATGCCATGTTTCAAGGACGATATTTGTTATAGTAGGACATTTTGGTCATTATTCTTTCCTGCTCCCCCAAAACAGTTAGAGTGAGGGAAATGTTCAAGACAACCTCTTCAGTAGTGTACCTCAGGATCATCGGGTGTTTCGGCCGTTAAACACTATACACCCTCACGCTGAGGCCGGCTCGCTTGGACGATCAGCCCCAAGCGCGTGTCTTGTATCCAATTGCTATTTGGGCCTGACCAGATCCACAATTGCATGGTTGGGGTCTGGATTGAGTTAAAAGGGGTTTTCCACTTAAACCAGTGATTAGGAGAGATGTTAATTTGATTCTGTTGATTTGAAATTATTTGGAGTGCATGTTAGAGCGACTGAAAAAAAACATATGTACTCTGCTGTATAATAAACCAAAGTAGGTCTGAAATATCGAAAACTTGGCCTAGAATACTCCTAAAAGGTCGAAGGTTGAGACTGGCGGATGCGGGGCATCAAGCTTCTACCAGACCTCCCTCCTAAAAGTTATGGCAAACCAATCAGACATCACCCTCACACAAGGGTAACCGCTGGATGCGATAACTTCTGAGAGAGAAAGATGTTGCAATAGCCTTCTATTTGTGTGTTTTTGCATACACTGTTACAGGGTGGTGAGTTCAAAATTATCAAAATATTTTTTGTGATTAGACCCTTCTTGTGCTCCTCCAAATATGTCGGACACGACCGTACAGCTTTCTTAGGTTTTTATCACTGATAAATAGCTCTTTTTAGCATTTAAAGTCAGCTTCTTTGACAGCTAATTAAATATGCGGATTCCTGCTCCAATAACGTTTCAAGGCCTATTTTTCTGGGGATTTAAATAGCATTTTAATAAATTTAAAGCCTGGATTCTGATCTCTGTCACTTAATTGTTCTGTAGGTAATATTAATTCACTTACGTTAGCGTGCTAATGCTAATATTACTCTATTAATCATTAACACATTACTAATTAAGGTTTAATAGTTACCTCTTGAAGTGAATCAGAAGGCATTAAAACGGTTGGCTCCACGTACTTCCTATATTTTGAAAGTAAGTTTTATCAAGCTCAATAAGTATCAAAATTGCTGCTCCAAACACATTTCTAGGCTTACTCCCAGGGGGTTTTAGATACACTCTTCCTATTTGAAAATTAGTTATCCAATACCTCTTTCTTTATCTTTCTGTTAGTAATATCAGTATTTTAAAGTTAGTCGGAAGAAAAATAGGAAAAGATCTTTCAGCTTACCACTAAAGGTATGAGTATGTTAAAATTAACATGTCCATAATATCATACATATAAATATAAATCTAAAAATAAAAAATAAAAAACAAATATTAAGACTATAAAAATATATAAAGATATAAAAACCCCCGGAAAGAAAACCATTAAAGGTCCAAGAGTTTCAATTTAAAGCAAACCAGGAGGTGACTAGGCCTGTCTGGGCCATGCACCTCCCACCAAGCCTGTCTGGGCTTGGGTTTGCCCCCCTGTCCCGCCTCTTCCTCCTCCCCTGGCGGAGAAAAGGAGAACCGGGAAGGAGTGATCCAATTAAAAGATTCAATGTGTTTTTTTTTTTTTTTTTTTTTTTTTTTTTCAGTGATGGCTAGATACAGTGTGTGGTTTAGTTAAGCCTTAAATTTAGCAGTGTTTTGAGTTCAACCGGCTAGGTTTTTAAACCGCTGGGTCTGTGACGATTAAGTTAGAGTGTGGTTTGGTTCAGCCTTAAATTTAGCAGTACTCACCAGACCACAGCTCGGAATTCAGAGTCCGACGATCCCGACCCAGCATCGCGT